>NC_059077.1:97169561-97319561 GCF_020497125.1 Mauremys mutica | reverse complement strand
TGCACTGGTGACAATGAATAGTCATTGGGCCAGGGCAGAGAATGAGAGTGACTCTCTAGCTGGTGGACAGGGCACATTCCTACAGTGTAGAAGAGTCAAGTTCACTTCTTCACAGCAAGTAAAGGGGATAATTAAACCTGGGTCTCCTACAAACCAAGTGCATGCCCTAACTGCTGGGCTAAAGGTTATAAGGAGACCACATTCTCCTACTCTGGCTGTTTTGGGTATCTAGCCCTTTAAAAGTGCCCCAAACAAATGTTGTGGTGCAAACAACATATTTCATATAATCCAATATATTTGATTTACTGGAAATTTTCATGATTTTCAGATCTGGAGAAATATGATGTTGGGCTGCTATTATTATTATGTACCGTAGTTGTAATAGAGATGTGGCTAATGTCCCAGTCATGGATCCAAGTTCCATTGTGTTAAGCATTGTGCAGCCCCATAATAAAAAGAGACTCAGTTCTTTGGGTCAGGCACTAAGTAGGGTTCCACAGGGCTGCAGAGGGAAAAGGTAGCTTAGAAGCTGGGCCATAGAACTTATAATCAGGAGATCCTGCTGTACTGGGTGACGTTGACTTTAGGGTAGAGAGCCTGCACAAGGCCCAGGTGTCTCATTTGGAAGCGATGCACACAGCCTACTAGTCTGGTGAGGCTAACTCTTTTCTTGCAGGCTGTAGAGTTGCTCCACAACTGCTGAGTTTGTCTATCCTCTTACTCTTAGGGTGGAAATGATGGGATCCACCTAGCCACCCACACCACTTCCCCCGAGCTGAACAGGGTTCCCTGTAGTGGTGTACTCCATAAGATGTAGGATTTCTCTATGCATGAGGCAATCTGCACCATGGAGATTTGTCCCTTCATGTGGTGCTTGGGTAGTGTCTAAGGCCTTGTATACACCTTCTGAAGTAAGTTCAAGTTTATCCTAATGTTTGTAAAGTTCCTTGATTAGAAAGTGTTACAGGTGTGCAAAATAGTACGTGTTGTTGCACTCATGGAATTAAAATCCGAATGCAAAAACTTTCCCATTCCTCACTCATTCCCATCCTCAGTCTTAAAAAGTCAAACCAGGAGAAAACCAAAAAGCATGTAACTAACGAAGTTGTGACGATTCTTTACCGTATTATTTTATTTGTACATTCTATACCTGCCCCTATCTTTATCTATTTTGTCTTTTAGATTATAAGATCGCAGGGGTGTGGGGCTGTCGCTATCTCTGTAGAGCAGAGGTTCTCAAACTGTGGTCCATGGACTACCAGTGGTCCGCGAGCTCCATTCAGGTGGTCCATGGATAGTTCCCCTAAGGTGCATGCCTGGGCGGCCACACATGAGAAAACAAAAGGCCACCCATCTAATTAGTGGAGCCACGCAGGTGATGGCCTTAGGGGGTATAGGGGTAAGGTGTGAAGGGGCAGAGGGGTGAAAAGAGGGGGTGGAGGGAATTTGGGACATGCAGGGCTGCAGCAACCAGAGAAAGAGGTGACTTTCCCCAGCTCCAGGGCTGCGGCTGCCAAGGAAAGACAGCCCTCCTTCCCAGCCTCAGCTCTGTGGCCGTTGTGGCGGTGGAGAGACCCCCACTCCTTCCCAGCCTCAGCTCAGGGGCTGCTGCAGCAGGGAAAAGAGGGAGAGACCCCTCTCCTTCCCAGCCCCAGCTCAGGGCTGCCACAGATGAGGGGAGAGGGCACATCCATCACATTAGAAAGGTAAGACTACTGATATTAAAATGAGTTGTGTGCTTTTATTTGTAGAACAAAAAATGTTAATTATTATTACATTTTTTTAATATGGCGCTTTTATCCAAAGCACTTTACAGTAGTTAGCTAATGGTACAAACAACATTTGGAAAGATCATTAAGTGGTCCATCAAGACCCTCAGCAATTTTCAAGTGGTCCACAAAAAGAAAAGTGTGAGAATCACTGCTGTAGAGCATCCAGCACAATAGGGTGCTGATTTTGACTGGGTCCCTTGCATATTACCATAATATAAACATTTACTACTACTACTACTGATACAGTACTATGTGCTTATTTTTAAACTGGGACCCACACCCTACTCTTGTCCTATTTTGAGTTTATAAATCATCAGAGCCTTGTTTATTGGGCTGGAGTTTTTCCTCGTTCTGCCATACTTTGTGTTTAATTTCATGCATTAAAAGGTGCTGAAAGTTGTCAGAAGTAATAAGACTGTAGTCATGTTATCCTAGTGCCATTTACAGAGTCAAAGCTGTGTGCAAAGTGAATTTCTTTCCTCTGACAGGACCACACATCCATCTCTTCCCATCAGCTCATTGATGCAAAGAGACGGTGACAAATCAAGTTCCCATGTAATTACAGAAACTAAAATGTGCAACATCCTTCAGACAATTATTTCTTTTTCTCTGTGTATTTTTCCCTTTGTTTTCCCCCTCCACCCTGTTAGAAATCAAACCAGGTACTCTTTGTTTAGACATTCTGTTCAGCCCTTGCACCAGCTCTGCATATGTTAAACTGCATTCAGATATGGATATGGGCTTCCCCTGCGATCTTGATGGCTACAATCTCACATTTAAAAGAGAACTAGTCACAAAGACTCACCATAGAAGTAAAACAGCCAGTTGGTTTGCATGTTAGTGCAGTTAAAGTAGTAAATCAAAGTTTTTAAAAAGGCAAAGTGAATATAAGAAATTGGGAACAGTAATTAGAAAGAAACAATTTCAAAGTGCGTAGGGGAACCAAACTAACTGACTATAGTATGTGAGCAGGAAAGGCAGCCCAGTAGCTATTCAGTCCTCTTCCTTGACTTCTCTTTGCCCTCCTCTCTGATACCCTGAGTGAGAAACAATCTAATCTGGGGTTAAGAAAGGGTCATTTGGCTAATGTCCAGGTGTCCAGTTAACTAAACTACTAGGGCAGTAGGTTGACTCCTGTTTTAAATTAGTGAGGTTTTTTTTGATGGTTGCTAACTTGGGAGTTAGAGGGCTGTGATGAAGTTTCACATTTTTCTAAGTGCTATTGGCCTCCTCCCCAGCCTAGCGAGCCCCCAGACATTTTAACTGTGTTCTGTTCTCACCCAGAATGTTTTTTGTTTGGAGTTTCAAGTGATGGATGGATGTGGCATAAAAACACCTACAATATCACAGAAACAGACTGAACAAGAGAGGATTAGAGGCAACCAGCTGGCTGGAATTTAATTGGCAGAGTTCAGCCAATGTAAGTAACCTTGCCAAGATCTAGTCTTGTGTTAGGTCATCTGTTTCCTCCTAGCTAAACGTATCTTGGATATTTATAGTCGTAAATGAATTATTTTTCCTTACAATCTTGCCACTTCTGGTATTTGAATGTCAGTCAGGAAAAAAAATAAGGAAAACTCTAATGTATTTTTCCTTCTCTCTTCAGATGGAAAAAAAAATTGGAAGGAAAACACGGTTTGTCTTTCCAGAATAAAATAAAGTTTAACAGCCTGCCTATTTTTCAGTAAAAATAAAACACACGCCCTTTAAAGAAACATTTTTATGTGGTTAAGTGCTAATGAGGTATTGTGCATTCTTAAATTGACCTGTATAGTATGCATAAAAATAGGCCATGTTAGTGATGGAAAATCTAATGGGGGGAAGTTGGTTGGCTTACCTGGGCTGAAGGGAAATTTATCTAAGCACTACTCACTGCAGCCAGAGACGAGGGAGCTTGTGGTACTTTGAACCTGCACATTTAAACAATGTTAATAAGCAGTGAATGTTTGCTATGCTTATCTGAATGAAACATCTAAATCATTTGAGCTTTGTTAAGCTCTAGCTTCTATCTATTTTTTCTAAATATTAAGGACTAAAGGCCCTATCCAGCAGCAGTTCCTAGAATCAGGTCATACTGAAGATAATGGGGGAACTCTCATTGACAATTTGTTCAGAACCTCATTGTGCGGGCTTTAGTTAAGGTGTTTTTATACGGAGTATGAAATTTCAATGAAGACTTGGCAACATGCAGGACTTAGTCTTGCAGCCCTTACTTATGCGAGTAATCTTTACTCATGCTCTATTTTATTAGACCCCCAATAATCTCTCTCACATATTTACCCATTTGTTTCTTTGGGTGTTCTGTATTCATGAGTGTGACCCTCCTCTGATTACTGTGTGTTGCCATCTCATGGTGCTGATCTCCATAGTTGCACCTCTTTCTCTCCTTTGTAGTGTGTCACCCCCTAAATGCTACACAGAACATTGTTTTCCTCACTCTAGTTTACAAAGGCTAGAATCTATGTTGTTAAGCTGCAAAATGTGGTTTTTTATATACTGAGTTGTATAAAGTACAGTGCAACTTCCCACTTCAAATGCTTTAGACCAACCACAGAACTTGTGTGAATATTACATGAAAGGCATAAGTTAGCCCCTTTTAAAAGGACAATTTCAAGGTATTTAAAATATTTTCAGTGATATTTTTCCAGATTTTTTTATTAATCCTTTGGAATCCTGAAACTAATTTGTTTCCTAGCTATTCCTCCCCTCCCCTCCCCACACACACCCTTCCTGCCTCCCAATCCAGTCTGAAGACAAATTTATGATGGTGGGTTTTTTCTGAGTATGGAGCTGGTGGTGGCGGTATTTTTCTTTCTTAACTTTCAGGGGGGAAAAACACTTTAATTAGTAGATGGAGCTCATAAAAATCAAGAGAAAGTTAGGTCAAATATTTGGCCCACCAACATTATCTGTGTTCCCTTTAAGAGGAGCTGAACTTGCTACAGTCTAGAATAGTGAGTGACCAATACAAGCGAGCAGAGATCAAATAGAGAAAACTGAACCAGATATTCTTTTCAGTAAAGTATTCCTGTAAGGTACTTCTTTTACCTGTCTTGAAGAGGTTTCTCTTTCTTCTGATGATTTATTCTGGTTACCGTATGTGTGTACAAAGTTTCTGCATCAACAGCCAGAACAGTGGCCTAGACTGCACCTCTATTGATTACTGTCCTCCTAGCCTCAGGAGAACCACTTGTCACTGTGTACAGACTATGATGTTTACTGCTGCAGTGGAAAAATAACCTTAGCTGTTGCAAAACATTTTCCAGTGATTTAAGGCTATAGAATTCTAGCAACTCACTGTTATAATGAGCTGTGGGGTTTTTCACTTGGAATTTTCAGGATATGCCCTTGAATTATTTATATCTAGAGCAGATACCTGCTTGTAACGATTTCCCATTTTGGCAGCCCTGTCAGTGACGTTGCAGCTGATGAAAGCACTTGCCTCACTCTTAGGACAGCCAATGCAATACCATTTCTGATCCATGAAGTCTGTGCTCCTTTAAATGGATAGACTTTTGGTCATCACACAGAGAGATGCTGTTCAGTTGTTCACGCAAGTGCCTTTAATTCCAGTGTTCTCCTCAAAGACTGAAATTTAATGAACAAATGTGCGTGTGGAGGAAGAAAAACAAACAACGCAAAACAACCCCCACCCCCCTATACACTGTCAAAGTACAGTTCTGTGCTGGCAAACAAACCATTCTGCCTCTTTCCTCCCCCCGAATAAAAAGAAACATTACATGTTTGAGTAGATAACAAGAGGTACCATTAGGATACAGAAAATTGAAAACCTAGACTCCAATAAAGTGCACACCCAGGGGAATTAGTAATGGCTTCTCCATGTTTTAGCAGAATACTTCCTTTTTATGCACCTAGCAAACAGTGTTCACAAACAACAGTGAAGAACAAAAGCTATGATTTATATTTATGGACAGGTATACATGCTCCCCTGACCTCCTGCTGCTTTTCTCGCCCTCAGCACCAGAAGCAATTTATGGAGACCAGCCTAAATAAACATTAAGGAGTCAAGGCCACAAACTGACAGCAAGGAAAATCAATGGCTCCAGAAACCAGCTAGTAGGATCAATAAAAGAGATTAGGCATCACAAGCTAGTGTGGGGCACTTACAGGTAAATGTGGCTTACACTTCATCTGACAGGGTTCTCTCAGCATCAGGATAAAAGCTGTCATATAAACAGAAGCACACTGAGTAGCCAGTGCAAGACGCTCCTTAGCTGCAAACACTAAGTGCTGACCTCTGAAGGAAGGAGATATATACTGGGGCTGCAGGGAATTTCCAATTGCTTTTCCGGAGTCATCTCACACACCTGTGCATTTGCCCATAGAAATAGTTTCAGATGGTGGTTTTGCAGAGATCGCTGCTTTTTCTTTTCTTTTTCTTTTCTTTTTTTTTTTTTGCCTTCCTGGATTTTTTTTTCCAAAGCCCTCCCTGATAATTCCCTCTCTATATATTCCTCTGTATAACCTGTTCAGGTTCATGTTACGGTGAGTCAGGAAACTTCGACTGAGTTCTGCTCAGCACTGCCACATTCTATCAGATTTAGCTGAGGGGTAGGAAATCTCCTGTACTGCAGGTTAGATGTAAACAGCACAACAACACCTCTCACCCTCAGTTTCCTTTTAGTTCATGCTGTACTAAGCACACAGCTGTGCCAAAAGAGCCCTGTCATTGTTATCCAGCCAGGTTTTAACTATATGTTGTGCACAGGCTGGGTTGTCATCCTTTATCAAATCATGGGTGGTCAATGTTTTATTAACCACGAACCTTCTATTCATCAACACGAATAGAAGATTGGGATCACTGTTTTATGCCTTTTCATCCTGAAACAAAACAGATGAGCAGAATCTGAGCTGGAGTGCCAGGCGGAGCGGGTCAGGGTGCATTGGAGCCCATTTTTATGTGGCCCCCCCAAATTGGCTGGGGCCACTGGCTCATTGCCTCAGTGGATAATCTGCCACTGCCTACAGCAGTATTGTTCAACCCATGGGCGATGGGAGGTAGAAGCTGCAGCAGGTGACTCAAATAAGGACCTCCAAGTACAAGCCATAAACACCATCCAAATCTACTCACCTGCCCCGTTAGCAGGAAAAAAACCCACCACCACCCATCCCTCGCTTTAAAAGTCCTAGATCTCTCAACCCAACCCTAGAAATGGAATGGTATGGGAGAGAAACAAGTCTTTACAGGGCAACATGAACACGTTAAACATCATCTAGAACCAATAGGCCTCCAATGCCGATCAGAGCGTACTGGCTATCAGGGAGATAGGCCGCTTAACGACTGAGTACACACAGTCTGTATTAGCTTCTGTTTAAAAACAGATGTGAGACATAGCCCCAGGTAGTGCTTTGCAATAGTCTAATTATGAGATGACAAAGACATAAATGCTGGTAGCAAGAGCTGGGTTTGAGAGAGGTGGTGGACATTGCTGCTACCTGATCACCGAAGAGCAACTGGGAATGTGACCAAGATTGGGAACTTAATAACCACCAGTACAAACAAATGCACACACTTTATCCAGGGGGCTGGTATACTGTTCCCCATCATGCAGTTGCTTACCCCATCCTGCCAGCATCACTTCCATTTTATCTGGATTAAGTTTCAGCCATCTAGCCTTCAATTTATGCCATGCTTCAATATGCTTGACATTTGAAAGAAAATGTGTGTGCATTTCCTCTATTAAAAAGAGTGACCTGACAAACATGCCTTCACATCTCTTAGCAGAACGTCAAAAATAAGCTCACTGAGACCTCAGTGCATCCATTCTGTCATATTAATAAAATCCCCAATAGCTTCAATCTTCATCTCTGCCTTCAATTCCTAGAAAAGAAATAGCATGCAAGGAGAAAGAAGCATATTATTATTATTATTTAATATTTATATTAGTCCTGTCCAATCATGATTTCTCCCCTTCCCCCCCCCAGTGCTAGGTGCTGTACACACACACACACAAAGACACAAACCTTACCTCAAGGAGTGTACAGTAAAGGCAGACCTCATTGAGAGGTAGAATGGTGGGGGGTGTCACCAGTGACAGAAAATGGAGAGGCGGCCTGGGAGAGTTGACAAGGAGATCATCTTTGGCCATGTTAAGTTTAAGTTGGCAGCAAGCCATGCAGGATGAAATGTAAGACAGATGGGTCAGGAGCAAGAGATGAGAGAAGTTATTCAAAGGCAGTGTATGCTTAGAAGAATGGAACCTCTGCTTCCTCAAGGGAACGGGATGGGGAGAGGAAGGAAAGATCAGCTCTGACTAGCCTCATCTACATGAATTATAATGTTACATATCCATATACTGTGCTTCATTGCTTTGTTTAGAATTTATACACTGGTGGTATAAATGATAGATTGTTACTGTGATGATGAAAGGATATGGGAATTGTGCAGAATATGCCCTAGAGTAAGCGGCAGGCAGGGGACTCTGGTTCGGGAACAGGATTCAAGTTCAAATGGGATTGAAGGAGAAAATAGAGGGCTGTCTGAGGAGTTCTATCCCAGGTAGCAGGGATTCTTGTCTGTTTTGTTCTAGGTTCCCCACCTGGAGATTCTGCACTTTGTGGAGTGATTTGCAGGACTGGACCAGGCTGGAATGGTGGTACTGGGTAGCAGTGGTGCAGAACTGACTTCACAATAAGGCCTGACCAAACCAGAAGCAGTGCTGGCCATAGCTAACATGAAACTGGACAGGTAGCTGCACATCTGAGTGTGACCCGGTAGTGTGGGCTTGGCTAGACGGGAACAGCCAGGCAGAGGAGACCCACCCCCTTAAAAATCCTTGACTATGGCAGACTTTAACTGTATCTGTTGGTGGAGATTGTTGTGTGCCTACCCATTCTTGATCACACCACACTGAGCAATTAATACTTGTAAATGTGGGGTTGGTCACACTCCTGATACAATGACTGTGTGTGGGTGTGTAATGTTTTTTTTTTCCTTTTCTCCTAAATGTCTCCAAGGACTCGGCGTGCCTGAGAGTGGGCAAGAGTGACCAGAGAGGCTATATTTTAATTTCTGAGAGGCAAAAATAGGAATATGGCTCTGGGGGTGGGGGCTGGGGTGAGCCATCATTCTTTTTATTTTAGAAATGGACCCCTAGACAGATTGAACCCAGCCATTCTTGCTTCCATTGGCACCTGGCAGAAGGTTACAGTGAATCAGATGCCTTGCCTTCCACCCCTCACTTTAGCCTTTTTCAGGTACACAGCAAAAAGAGTTCTTTCCTGATGAGAGTTTGATCATGTGCCTAGGACAGATCACACTGAGAATACCACACACAGGGCAGACAATCCCCCAAAACTGGTGGTTTAGTCTACAATTAGATTCACCAAGCAAGTAACAAAGGAGCTTCTGGAGCACCACTCTTGTTAATAAGAAGCCAAACACAGTCCCCTTTGGGCATTCCAGCCCTTGGCTCCCATCCAGACAAGCAGGTCTAATATAGTGACAGAAACTGAAAACCCAATTCACCATATGTGAGGGTCTACTGATCCCACATGATCAGCGGCTTACCCCCAGAGCAATATGTAGCTCAGATCTTACCCAAATGTCAGCCAATCCTTAGTAAACTAACTAAAGATTTTATTAATGAAAGAAAAGTGTGTTATTAATGGTTAATAGATCATATACACAGAAATGATAGAAGTGATGGAATAGACTGCTGGCTTGAAAAAGTCTCTCTGGTAGCTTCCAAAAGATTGGAAGGGCCTGAGTCCATAGCTCAAGCTACTCTTTTTAGTTGTAAATCCACAGTCCAGAGAAGTTGGAGCAGGAAAGAGGCAAAATGGAGATGTCTCCCATATCGTTTATATCCTGTGCCACGTGCATGGAAATTTACTGTCCCAAACAGAACCCCCAGCCCCTGTGTGTGGAAAGTTACTGGCCGAAGATGGAATCCAGGGTCACATGAGCATATCACATGCCCCTACTCGTTTTGCTGAATCACAGGGGGTGGCCATTGGCTCCTTGCTATCTGAGGCATCTGCAGGAAGACCTACTGGGCAGGATGAGTTTCTTCAATGGCCCACTGTGAGAGCCAAATGTTCTTAGTGAGCCATCATCACATAGCTGGATAGTCCTGATCTAAATCTTTCTGGGGATGTCACCTAGGAATAAAACACGTGTAAGTCAGTATTCGTAACTTCAGATACAAAGATGATACATGCATATAAACAGGATAATAATGCTTAGCAAATCATTTTTCCTTTGATACCTTACATAACATACTTTGTACAAGACTTATGGAAATTGTGAAACAGTGGTAACAACAATGATATAAATGGTCACCTTTCTTATACGCAGCATCACAGGGAGATCAAAATTTCTGTATTGTTTTTATTTTTTCGATCACTTGGCTACTGCTCCATGTAACTCTTCTATCTAGTGTGGTTTCAAATGTGACCACTTACCCCCAAGTCACCTTTCTTTGAACAGTGTCAGCATTTCCTTAGGTTACCCTGTGCTGTACTGCTGGGTGATTGATATCTATCAACATGTGTCTCACAATCTGTTGCTTCTCTGTGGGTGCTTCATACATTTATTTTCAGTTTCATCACTGAAGTAGAAGCTAACAGCATTGTGCTTTATTTAGTTGTTGCTGGCATCTGTGTTGCCCCAGGAATGGTGTTTAGCTGGAATTTGCTGAAATAGCTGGCTGTCTTCAGGAGGAGACATCGCCAGCTCTTTGAAATGCAAAGCAAGAGCTGGACATGGCTAAAGCATTTCAGATATTTGAAATGTGCGAAAAGATTCAGCTTACTCTTCATCTGTTGCTATCTTTGCTTGATTAAGGCATAGTACTGGCAGGGCCTCAGAGACCTTTTCTGTGCATAATCTCAATGAAAACATTTATGGATCAGGGCGAACTGAAGAAATTCACCATTTAAGAAAGTTCATTTTAATTAGAGAGAGGGAGAGAGCGATCCAAGTTTACAGCATGATCTCAAGAACCTAATTTTCATTTACATTAAAGTAATGTAAAGAGACGATAAAGTAGGTGTAAATTTAATTTATATTAAACTGTAATTGCATTTACTCTCATTTTAAGGTCCCTGAACCTCCAACAGAAGTGCCATTATGGAAAGTGCTATGTTGGTGGGAGACGCTTTCCCATTGACATAGCTACCGCCGCTCTTTGGGAGTGATTTAATTATGCTGATGGGAGAGCTCTCTCTTGTTGGCACAGAGTGGCTACAAAGGCAGACCTTACAATGGCTCAGCTGCAGCGGTACAGCTGTGCCGCTGTAAGGTGTCTAGTGTAGACATAACCTAAACTGCTACAAACTTTAGTATGGCACGTCGTTTCTCTATCAGACATCAGTCTTATGCCAAGTTCACTACACCCTAAATCAAAATCATTTTCAGAGTGAAAGCATAAAACACAGATCTTCTCCCATACTTTCCCTTTCATTTCAACAGTGTTGTTTGTTCTACATTTGAACAAGTCCGAGTTTCACTCAGATGTTGCCTGTTTTCGTGTTCAGACTTCCTTACGCTATTAACTTGTGTGTGTAGAAAACCCCCTTTCCCTATCTCATTTTTCACACATCTGAAAAAGGTGGATCAGTTCAAGTATTTGGGCAGTACCATCTCAAGTGGTGGTTCCCTTGATAAGGAAATTTCCTCCAGAATTAGTAAAGCCACCCAGGCCCTTTGCCGACACTGAACAAAAGTCCTTAACCAACACAATTTTAGTCTTTCCACCAAATTGAAGATCTATAGTGCAGTGGTTCTAACATCTCTCCTGTATGGATCTGAGACATCAACTCTTTATAGATGTCACATTAAACAGCTTGAGCAATTTCACATGCATTCCCTCCGCTCAATAATGAGCATTGGCTGGCAGGATAGAGTGACCAATATTAAGGTCCTTGAAAGAGCAAACACAAGGAGTATTGAGGAAATGTTACTGAGAGCACAACTTCGGTGGACCAGACATGTCCTTAGAATGTAAGACCACTGTCTCCCAAATCAGATCTTGTATGGGGAGCTGAATCAGGGCAAAAGAAAGAAGGGTCGTCCATATAAGCACTTCAAAGATAATCTGAAGAGTGGTCTCTGGTGGGCTGGCATCAATCCCAAAGAACTTGAGCAAATGGCTCAGAATAGGACTCACTGGTGGTCTCCGACAAGATTAGCATGTAACAGGTTTGAGAAGGATCGACAAATTCATCTCCAGGTTGCATGTGAACGGCACCACAGAGCTGCATCATCAAACATCATAAATACAGATGTCCCATGCCCTCAGTATGCCCGACTGTGCATCAGGTTTTGGAATTCAGAGTCATATGCATAGCCATAGATGAGAACTGAGACAATATTGTCATCGGCGTCAGCGATGGACTACCAACATGTAGAAAACCTCTTAGGAGCTTTATAGGCACATAAGGTCACATACTCAGCCAAGAGCGGCTCTAGTTTTTTTGCCACCCCAAGCATGGCAGGCCGGCAGCCTTCGGCGGCTTGCCTGGGGGGAGGTCCCCAGTCCAGTGGATTCGGTGGCTTCCCTGTGGGAGGTCCACCAGTCCCGCGGCTTCAGCGTATCCGCCGCCAGATCTGCAGGACAGGTGGACCTCCTTCAGGCAAGCCGCCGAAGGCAGCCTGACTGCCACCCTCGCAGGGACCATCAGGGCACCTCCCGCGGCTTGCCACCCCAGGCACGCACTTGGAGCACTGGTGCCTGGAGCCGCCGCTGTACGCAGCAGGTGTAAATGATCATAACACTGAAGGTAGTAATTCTATGACAGTTTACTCCTGTGTAGAACCTTGTGATAAATTTCAGCCCTACTAAACAAACTGCAGAAAGCATACAAGTTTTAAAAAGCAGCTGATGCTGCACAGAAAGCTTCAAGAATGCGTATATTGAGAATATATATTGCTTCTGTGTCTTGATTTTCTATTATTGCCTTTCTTCCTTTCTTTAGAAGGGAAATTAGACTAAAATGAGATCTTTATTTCATAGCAGATCATCTTCCTAGGTTTCTTATTCCTTATACGTTGTGGTATCATGATAATTTCGACAGTGACAAATTGTGATTCTACAAATAAAGAATGGGGGTTGGTGAAGGTTGTGCAGCCGGAGCAGATGAACTTTCAGAATTAAATTTTTAAATAAAAATTAAAAATAAAGTGCATGAACATACTGAATGAATGATATACAGAATTACTGTTAGAATCCTTGCCCTGGTTTTCAAATGCATTGTATTTCACATGGATCTCCACCCCCACTTCCAGAAAATTTGCCTTTTAAAAACAAGATACTTTTTTCATTCCAGTGACCCTAGTATATTCAGAATGTTTTTTCCCCCTCTACCTTTTGTAATGATTCTACCTTAACACACATCACAAATACAGTACACTAATTCAACCAAGTTGCCTTTAGCCCAAAATAGTGCATGACTGCTGGCCTGAGGGGTCTGGAAGCACTTTTGGACCTTGATATGACATATATTTTTGGGGGAGACAAATGTTTATGGGGAAAGTCCCTTCTATTCTGTTGCTTTCGATGGTGTTTTTCTGGGGCTTAGTTGTATTGGTTTTTTTAAAGATAACATCAAAAGCATGCAGAGTTAATAGATGAGTGCCTTTAAGTACAGTCACATATGGACATAAATAAAATACACATTTCAAATTATTATTACACAAAATTTCAGCCAATAATCATCTTCAATATAATTTATGGCCTGATGCATTAGCCACAAAAACACCACACAGCAACAGGAGAACAAACCAACAAAACAAAATAAACTCTGGAAATAATTGCTAATCTGGACAAAAAGTTCAAGGTAAGGTGGGTTGCCATGAAATAGAGTCTGCCACAGGATTTTCTGTAAGGAGGCTGTATATATATATATATTTTCCCAGTGTGTTACATCACCTGTTGCACCTTGTTATAAGAGTGCAATAAATCCAACTTGGATTAAGAAGTTTTCCATGTCAATCCCTTAGGGCGGCTGATTATAGATTTGACCTTTTGAGATTCTGTGTATTTCCCACTTAATCAGTGCTAGAATGAGTTGCTGCTAAGTAGGATCTATAGGAACCCTATGGGAGACGTGAAGCCATCTAAAAATAATGAGTCTCTTTTCCCCTCCTGTCCCCTCCACCCAGTCTGAACTCTATTAGGCTATGATAACAGTCTTAATCTATGCTACACGGAAGCATAACATGGCATGTGATGCTTGCATTATAGAGGGGAAAAGAAGGACTGAGACGCCTGGAATGTAAATGAAGCTTTACAACATGGTCAAAAATGCTTCACTTGCCCCCTCCTTCTCCCCCCCCCCCAGCTAAAATGTGTTTGGTTGAGCTGAGGCCTGTGAAGCTTTTAAGCTTCAGCACCTCACATTCTGCCAGAGTAATTGGTTCCCTGTTGCCTGGGCAATAATACAAAATTGGAACCATCTCCATTTTGTCTTGTTACAGTAACATACTCCGTAGTTTAGATATAATCTCACAAAGTACTCTGATTTGGTCATCAGTTCACTTTTCAATAGCGGAGGCTGTGGGTTTTTTTCCCCCTACCCGTTTGGGTTTTTTCCTCCTCCCACCCTTCAATAACCTTCTGTGAAACTGAACAGCATAATAGATGTAATTAGACCTTCAGTAATAGGACTGAATGGAGCAAGCAATGAGACTCCTACTAGGGAAGCAATCAGTGCATTAGGTCCCCAGGACAGAAACTACATTTAACAAGGTTTGGGGCTTAGGGATTGTCAGTCTAAGCCTCTCTTGCTTCCCCAGGAGAAAGTTCTACCCAGAATGCAAATCTTCACTTCCCATTGCTACAAAAGGGAGGAAAAGAACATTAGCCACTTTATTACATACATAATGAAGCGAGTATAGCTGTTAATATATTTTTTTCCTAGGCAGTAAATCAACTGTTCACAAGTGCTACGAAGTATAAATATGCGTTTCATCTGTGTTTTAAAATCATTTCCTGTGTTTTCCTCCTCGATTCTTGGAGGAAGATAGCTTTGAATGGTGTCAAATAAAAATACACTTTATTTTGGCAGAATGACACGCGTAAATTTCCACGCAGGAGTAAAGATTAGTCTTTAATCCTAGAAGGAACAACACCAGAATGGTCTTTTCAAGAGAAATGAAGAGCAAACATTAAATGTGATAGGTTGATTTCTGTTCTTAAGCTATGTAAGCAAACTTGCATGTACAAAATTGCCATTCACCTTTATATCCTATTGAATCATCTAATCATTCAGCTTTTTGCCCCATGGGATCAGCAGTTGACAGGAAATATGGTGAATATGCAGACAAAATATTCTGACTGTTGTGTCACAGGAGTTGTAATTATTTTATTTATCCAGTGCCCAAAAATGTGGTAGCCACATTACAGGTCAAATAAAAACACATGGGATGGTCTCTGCACTTACACTATACTTTAATTAGTTACTCTCATTGCTACCATGAGCACAAATGTAATAGTGGTTAGAGTAGGGTCAGTAGTGATCACAGGTCAACCACAAAGGTTCTGTTTGGCTGTGCGCCAAGAAGCTTATCTGGACCTTCACTTCTTTTCTCCATGTCCCATTTTTATTCCAGCTCAGGATCCTTTTCATTTCCTCCACCCCGATCATCTTCCATTCTCTCTCTGTGTACAATGAGCTCTGGTCACGTGCACTGGCTTGTAGCCAATGACTCTCTCTCCATTCCCTCACACTAGTGCCTATCTTTCACCTCATTTTGTCCTCCAATACAAGGTCTTTCTGCATCCAACCTTTGCTTAGCCATGATTGAGTTCCAGGAGGAATGGTAGTTTCTGCTGTGTTGGCTCTAGAGCTTAATTTGCACCAGGGCTTGCCAGGGCTGAGCCGTGACACCTCTAGGTTTGACACTTCATAGCCCAGGCACTTCTGGGCTTGCTGCATCAGTTTTGAATGTAAAACAATTGTTTGAGCCCCAACACCAAATTGCCCCAACACCTCTTTCATTACAATTTAAACACTGGTTGGCTCACCAGCATGTTCCAGGGCTTCCCTGGATCAAGGAAGTGTTTCCTAATACAGTGTAGGTGACGTCCTGGCCCCAGTGCAGGTACTGAAAAAAAACATGCATGGTTGTCATTCTAAGAAAACCCTAGATCACGTAAGATTTTAAGACCACTGTCAGACCAGAAAAGCTTACAAGAACTGCTTAAACGTGTTCATAGATTATGAATAAAGATACTAGGGTCAGAGGAAGGGATTATTGGGAACGGACAAGCCCTTTTAGTTCTAGACTGAATCAATTATATAAACATTTAAAAATGCCTGGGTTCAAGGCTATGTATAGGCCAGTTCCTACTTTTATCAAACCATCACTGCCACTAGTTGTCAATAGCCTTTGCTGTGTAATCTCCTTTTTTTTAATGTAGTGTGGTATCTGAACACTTTGTGTAATTTTACATACCACACTGTAATAATGATGGCGAGTAATTTCAAAGTTGTCATAGACGCTAGTGTGAAACTTAATGAACTTTGCTATAACTTTTATTTGCCTGATGACTCAAAATACTGTATTGCAGTTAGAAGGAAAAACCCCACACACATGCAAGTAAGAGGGGAGGAGAAGGAGCAGTGATGCTGAATCACTGAAACCCACAAATTAATTTCAGCCCAATGTCTTCCTGCCGTTGTGTTGCAATATTTCCATTATGCTGTTGAATCAAGACACCAGAGTTGTGTTTATCTGACACAGCTGCATGCTTCAAACATTGGAATCCATTTTCAGGATTTCACTTGAAGGGTATTTTGTGACTAGCTTTGATTCTTTTTGGTGACTAAGTGGCTCTGTGGCTCAAGACATAATTGGACGCTACAACCAAATTCTGTACTCCCCATGCTCCAGTTGAAGGCCTGGTCTACACTGGGGGGGGGGGGTCGCTGTAAGATACGCAACTTCAGCTATGGGAATACTGTAGCTGAAGTTGACATATCTTATTCCGACTTACCTCCCGTCCTCACGGCACGGGATCGACGGCCGCGGCTCCCCTCTTCGACTCCGCTACTGTCGCGCGCCCCGGTGGCGTTCCGGAGTTGATGGGGAGCGCGTTCGGGGATCGATCACTACCCACCAATATGGCGGGTAGTCTGGACGTACCTGAAATTAGTGGAGTTGCACAAGTTTTAGCTGAGATGGGCACTAGCACTATGTAAATAACTGATGTTTCAGTTTGGAGACCAAACCAAAAAATAAAATTTAAAAAAAAAATGTTGTGACCTCAAGAAGTTAAAAAAAATAATTGTTTTGGATTGAACACTTCATTTTATTTTTAGATTGAAAGAAACATCTTATTCAACCTTAAACAATTTTTTTAACTGTTCATTTTCATTTTTTCCTTTACTTCAAAAAAAAAAAGTAAACTAAACTTAGATTTGAAAAGTCATTTTGAATTGAAAAATTGAAATGGTTCATTTTGAAAATGTTGGAATGAAAAGGGTTTTTTGGAATTGTTTTGGATTTTTTTCCTACCGAAACAATTCTGTGAATTTGTCATGAATTCCTGACACGTTTGTTGACCCAAAATCTGCACCTGCTACAACAGCTAGTTGTGAACAGCAGGGTTCCATAGTCTGTTTTAGCTGTGGTGGTGTGTAGGGCACATGTGCAATGAATCAAGAGTGAGATGATAAACGCTGCTGATTGGTTGTGTCCACTAGACATGTCTAGCCATCCTTTAATTGCATTTTATATATATATATATATATCGCTACCTCGATATAACACCACCCGCTATAACATGAATTTGGACATAACACGGTAAAGCAGTGCTCTGGGGGGGGGCAGGGCGGGGCTGCGCACCCCAGTGGATCAAAGCAAGTTCAATATAACATGGTTTCACCTATAACACGGTAAGATTTTTTTGGCTCCCAAGGACAGCGTTATATCAAGGTAGAGGTGTTTAATAACACTAATTCTATATTGCCATTTGGCAGACCCAATATTAATGTTGCCATAATCAGAGTTAGATGTAACTTCAGGTGCAGCAATATGGCTTGAAATTAGTCTTGGCAAGCTTAGTAAAACCAAGGACAGAACTTTCTGAGGACTGCTGGCCATACATTTGGCCATTACTTTTCAACAGCTGAGTAACAATTTCAGTAACAGTGTAACTTTGCCTTCCATCTATTAAAGTTGTAGAGATAGGTTTGCTGACTCTACAAGCAAAGGGTTAGTGCTTTTTTTTAAAATAAGGTAAACTGTCTTATTTTCAGAGGAATAAGGAGTTTGAAGAGAAAAGTATAAAGTGCAATTATCATAAAATGTGTCATTCTTTTGATTTCATCTGTGATTTCCTGCCCCCCATATTCTGCAATCCGATGCTTGAAAAGAAGTGTGATAGGTTCACTGGAAACCCTAATTTAAGACTTTTTGAACAACCCCAGTTGAGAGGGAGCCGTTCTCCCCATGCAGTGTCAAGGAAGTCAGACAGATGAAGCTAGCTGTTGTGACTACCAAGCAATCATGTAACCTCACCTCCTCTTTCACCACTGCCTCTATTGGCTCACTTGCAGTGAGGAGCAGCAATTGGGGTGATAGAAGGAGGCGTAGAGTGTTGACTGACTCAGTTTCCCTTGGGAAGAAAGGTGTGGAAAGAATGGGGACATATACCAGGGGCGCACACATCACTGGGTTAGTGGAAGTAGAAGGCACCAGCCATGGACACAGTTTGTGGAGTAGGGAGGAGATACATAGACAGTACTAGGTGAGAGAGCACAATGATGCGGGGAGAACTCCAATAGTGGCAAGACAAGGTTACAATGTGAGAAGCAGGACTGACAGGTGTAATGGGAGAAAGAAGAGGGGCCAGCAACAGGTAATAAGATGAGAGAGAAAACAGCACAGGGAGAGAGGGAAGGAGAATATAATTCATTAAAGGTAAAATTACATAAGAGGTGGCAGCTCAATTTAGAAAAAAAAACAGGAGCGATTTTTAAATGGTTTAAAAACTCAGGACAATTAGTCTGAGAGAAAACAAAGACACTGAAAAAGACCATGTATCCTGGACTTAGGAAGGGATGTCATAAAATGTGCATGCTGTCTCAAATGAGGTGTAGCAGATTTTATATTCTGCCGATTGAGTTGGTTGTATTGGAATTTATATCCTGCTTGGCTGTTGGCCTGATTATGTTAGAGCTCACATCATGGATCTTGACTGTGTTCTTCCATCCCTCCTCAGTCTTTATCGTGAAGAATCATTTCAAAAATTTACTCTGGTTTAGTGCAAGTGATTCGCTCTTTAAATATCAATCCTATTTTTAGAAAATTAGAAAAATGATTTCCAGGGGCTTTAAATAACGGTATAAGCTCCTTCCTTCTTATTAACTATAGACAAATATCAAGTACAAATGTAAACTTTGTTTGTCTACTAAGGCAAATAGCTTAGTACAAACCAGTGAGCTAATGCTGGGCACACTCTAGTATCAGCTTTTACTGCCTACTTCTGAAGTCCTTACTTGGGCAGAGTTTGAATGAAAGAGGAGTTTTGCCTAAGTGAAGGGCTCCAGGGTCGACCCATAAGTTTCAATTCCGGTCCTCTGTTCCAAGCTGTATTTTGATTTGCACAGAATTTTTCAAGGCCTGGGAGGACAGAAACCTGCATGCGTCTTTGGGGCACACCCATTGGAGAGGTAAGGGCACACATCTCTCTATCCCTCTTATTATCTAGTGAATACCTTCTGGCAACAGCTGCAGGACACACACACTTTTTTTTAAATGGGGTTACATCTATGTCCATAGGGAAAAGGTCACATATACAGGCAGGCTTCTGCCACAGCAAGAACCTATAGGCAGAGGTGGATTATGGGTTTGTGGGGCACTGGGCCAGAGCAAGTGGGGTCCCGCCCTACATCTTTCGCCTGCAGTCCCCCTCTGCCCTCCGTCTTGGTGCTCCCCCCAACCCCTCCCCCAGTGTTCCTGCTGAGGAGCTGGGTCAGGGCACAGGGGCTTCTCCCGCCTGCCTGGTGCGCCTGCTGGGGAGCAGGGTCAAGGCGAGGGGGCTTGCTCCGCCTATCCGGCCCTTCTGCCAAGGTGCATTGTCAGGGTACGGGGTGCTTCCCCTGCTTACCCAGCACTCCTGCTGGGGGCAGGGTCGCCGGTGGGTGGAGAGGGACAAGCCCACCTGCCCTGACCCTGCTCCCTGGCAGCAGCACCGGGCAGGGGTAGTGTGAGGAGGTAGGGGCGTGGGGGCACCCATTTTTCCAGGGCCTCGTTGGCCCAGTGGTTAATCCGCCACTGCCTGTGGTTAGGGGTAACAGCAACAGATCTCTGCAAAGCCTTATGCAGGTGGTTGGGCCAAAGGATTTGTGGAACAAGTGGATTCACTGCTATATCTTGACACTCTCAGTTTACCCACAATGCCCCAGTTCATGGTCATATGCTTCCACAGCTCATAGGAAGTTGTGGAGAGAGTGCTGTCAATAACCAATGTTTTGGTTCAAGTGGCCAAACCAGGGGGGAAAATTCAGTTTGGCACAAAATGAAAATGTTTCATATTTTTCAGTGAACTGAAAAAGTAAAAAAATAAAAATTCATTTCAGTCCCAGCAAAATGTTTCATTTGAGTTTTGAGGGTTTTTTTAAACCTTTTTATTTTTTTAAAAAAAGAAAATCGAATTGTACTAAAAGTCAAAAGAAAAAGCTGTTTTTAATCTGTTTCAGTTTGAAAATGTCTAAATGAAACATTTTGTCTTTTTTGGATTGTGTTTGTTTTGTTTATTGACTGAAACAATTTTGCAAATGCCACACGTCTTGGTTAACACAAATCTGCATTTTCAGAAGAATAAAAAAGTTTTTGTCCAAATTTTTTTGTCCATCTCTAGTTGTGGAATCCCTTTTCATGACCTTTCTGTGGTCTGCCTCTCAATCTCCACTTTTGCACTCTGAAAAGGATAGGTGAAATCCTGGCCCCATTGAAATGAAAGGACTTGCACTTTGCATTCTTGGACTGCGTGGGGCCTATATTTAGCCAACAGAGAATAAGTTATAGTTGTTAATGAAACCTGCGACCTTTTGCATAGATTGGTAAGAAAGGAGTGCGATCTTAATTTCTCTTTGCAAATAAAGAGTAGAAATACCCTCAACATTCTACAAGTTAGAACTCTGCCTTCATTGGCCTTACTTTAAATCTAGCTTAATGTTCCCATCAAGTTACATAACATTTCATCTGCTGACACTTTTAATACTCTTCTTAGTAGTAGAGAAACATGTTAAACATCACTTTTAAAGAGCTTTGAAAAACAAAATATTCCAAAATGAAATTAAATTAATTAGACCAAGGATGGGAAATTCAATTTAAATAATGAATTACAAACCCTTAAAAAATTGGAACCTTATGTTTTTAAGGTAGCTTGCAAAACTCTTTTCTCTTCAGTTCAAAGCCATTAACACTGAGCACTGCAGCATCATGCTGTAGTAACCTTGTTAAAAAAAAAAAAGTGAGACCTTAGGAGCAGGTCCTCAGCTGGTGTAAATCACTATGGAGCTATTATGACAGTTGAGGATTTGGTCTATAATTTACACATTGAAAACATTCATTATATGATAGCATAATAAAAATGCTTGCTAACAAAAAGTATTATTAATCAAAGTGAATCTATTTAGTTATTATTAATGTTCAACAACAAAGTTTTCTGAAATTTTTAAGGGTTTAAAATAGTTATGATCAAATAATTAAAGACAAATGCAATTCTCAGAAAAGCAAAGAAAAATTCAATATATGTCATAATCAATTACTGTGTATTTATTATCATACAACGTATCAATATTGAAAAAGGTTAAAAAAAATAAACTGAAGAGTAGAGTCACCCCAGAAGGCACAGTTTCATCCTCTTGCAACCACGTGGCCAGCTGCACTGACATTCACTACCAGGGGTGGGTAGGCTAGAGGATCCATGCCCCCGCTCCTCTCAAAATCTATTTGGGGGGCAAGGGAAGCTTTATTTTACAGCCAGAGAGCTTCATAGGAATCCCTGCAGCAAAGGCTCCCCAAGAAATGCATTAAATCAGTAGATTTCTCAGCCAGCCTAGCTCTGCCCTGTCTCAGGCTGGCTTTGCCCAAATCATACACCAAGACCCCTGGCTTCGTAGGAACGCTAATGGCTTGAGTTGTTTCTCCATTCCTGTCAGATTTGCTGCTTTTGAGGAACCCACAGCCTTGGAAGTGAATTGACCTCAGCACGTTCACAAGTGGAATGAAAAAGGAAGGAGCGATGGGGGCACCAGGAAATGCAACCACTGATATTCCACAGAATCCTCTTGAAAAGCATGCCAGGCCAAGGCAAGAAAGCAGGTATAGTGATGGTACATCAGAGACGTTGAACACCACCCTAAAAAAATGAGTTAAAAGAAAAGTGTTCATGTTAGCACTTGAGTAGCACCACTAAAACTGGGACTACTGGCATAAATAAGGGCTCACCAACGTTAGATTGCCACAGTTGGACCTGTAATGAGCACTCTAACATTGCTTCATGAACAAGATGCTACCTCAGGGATATCAAGGACTGTCATCTCACAATGTGCCTTGAATAGAACTGTTTTGAGGCTGTCTATAGAAAGACCTGCTAATTGATCTAAAATTATAGGGACAATGCTAAAGTGTGTGACACGATTCATCCCTTAAATGTTTTTGCAGGACTTTCTTAGGTGAGATGCAATTGAAGAAATTGCAAGAATAATAAAATAAAACAAATAGTGTGGGAAGAGGCCAGGGGAAAGGATCCTGGAATATTTCTATGGGACAAAATGAAACCTAATGAGGCAAGAGAGTTAACAAAGAGAGAGAGAGAAAGAAAATGTGTAAAGTATATTTTACATGGTATTTTTGGTACTTCCCTCCCTCCCCCCTACACTAAACCCTTCTAGACATATGACAGTGAAAGGAAAAGAAAAATAAATGTAACAGAATATAAAATCATTTTGTTTTACTATGTGTGCAGTAGAGTTATTGCTGGTGCCTGCAAGTCAATCTGTTGTGATAGTCTTCTTCTTCTTATGTTTATTTTACTTCTGTCTTCATTAGAAATAGCTAGACAAGTTTGTCTCCTTGTGATCAAACTCTGATACAACCAGTGGCTAATGTAGGTGAGAGCACAAGCCTTAGCATTTTGTGTGGTTAGATGTCATCTTGGATGCAGACGCCTGTAGAATGCAAGGCTTTGGGGAAAGAGATTGTCTTTCTTCTGTGTGTGTGTGTGTGTGTGTGTACAGCACAGTGGGGCTCCAACACCAGTGAGGATGTTTAGATGTTACCATAACTTAAATATTTACTACCACAAAATAATAGGGTGAGGTGACATCTTGTGTTATGGGCTATGGCAAGGAGAAAAGAATGAAGCCAAAGGAATAAGTGTATATCTCTGTGTGTGGAGCTGTGTAAGGATGTAACTTTTGGATTCTCAGCCATCCTTCCCACAGCTGATTCAAGCACACATCCCACTGTGGAGAGACTGGGGGATGGGGGTGGTGAAACAGGGGAGAAACTGATAGAGCCATTCTCTTTCCCCTGGATTCTGACCAGTGGAGGGTAGGCTGGAAGTAGGCACTCCCTTTCCCCATGGAGAGACAGAACAGTTGGAAGGAGTCCAGCCCTCTACCACCCTTGAGGGAGGAAGACCCAGTGGAGGTTGTCTTGCAGCAGAAGAAAGAGGGCAGGTAGGGGATTCCTAGCATGGACAATTTTTCCCACCTCAGATGCTGATGCTCTTACTAGTGGGAAGAATGGAAGCCACATACACTCCCCAGCCAGGCACCAGCTCCTCCTCTTTCATATTCTCCCATCTAAGGAGTCTTCATTTTATTATCCAGTGAAGAGGAAGGAGGAGGGAGGCAGGTCTCAGGAAGCTGATCTCCCTCAAGACCCAGAGAGGAAGAACAACTCTCCCAGTGCTTTAATTTGTGGATACTATTCCTCTATTTTGTGTTATGTGTTGGGAGAAAAAGTGTTTGGTGATAGATGCGTGCAGGCATATTTATTTAGCCTTGTACAGCACCAGGGTGTGGATCGTCTCTTTGGCCCAGATCCAGAAGGATCCCAATGGGAGTTAGCCTAAATATCTTTGTGGATTTGGGCCTTTGGTCTTTTTATCTCCATTAATAATGACTAGCAAAGCGCATGTCTTTGCCCCTGAGTAACAGGTGATAATTTTCAAGTCAATATCCCAACTTGTGACAGGTAAGACAGTAAGCAAACTCAGTCAATCCTTTCTAGAGCTGGGAATTGTATGGTATTTGTGCCCATGCATATCTTGTAGCTTTAACCAACCATTCATATTTTAGTTATGACTTCAACCTTGACCTGTGAGTTAAAATTTCAGTGTTTTATCTATTAGTTCTCTGAAGCCTAGAACAGGATATGCATGTGAAATACTTATTTAAAAATACTTTTGTCTGATTTGCATACTGCCATATTTGTAATTATTTTTGTTTGACATGGTGCAACTGCAACTAGCATAAAATCAAAAGCAGTAAACCAGTAAATTGTTTTGCTGCTTGTCTGTTAGCAGCATGCTAAGAATGCTAGAATTCATCACTAGCAAAACTAAGCATAATATTTAGCTACAGGTCAGGAAGTGAGTCTCTCTTGATTTTCTTTTAAAAAATGTAGATGCCGTATATTAACGCCCACTTTTTGCTTCTTTGAGATGAGTTCATCCCATCTAATATGCATTAGAAATAATCTACTCATTTCATGAAAGGTTTCTAAGGCATGAATAAAGGGCCAGGCTGGTTGACTAGTGGAGCAATTAACGGAATCACACTCAGCTTATTTCTGTGGCCTATTTTCTCAGGCCAGCCATCAGTGTAATTATCAACATTAGAAGAATCTTCTGAGCTAGAAGAGAGGGTCACAAGTCAAAGGGAGTTCAAGTTCACTCCAGGAAACTTGGCTGTTTGGTTTTAATAATTCTTCATTAAACACCCTCCACGGTATCAAAAGGATTTATTTCCAGTGTTATCCTGCAGTGTCTTTATTTCTGTGCAGTCCTGAAGAAACAGTGATGAGAGAGTATTTTAGTGCTTAGCATTTCCCTTCCCAATTTTGAGGCAGTTTGTCCAAAATTGATATTGTATTAAATTAGCAACATAGGAGGGATCCCTTTTCCAACACATAGATATGTAGGCATGTGTGACCAAGGCTATGGGTTCATGCCAAGCCATGTCCCTGTGCATATGTGTATGAAAATTCAGGTATAAATGCACATAAAAGATCATAAGTACAAAAAAAAGGAGTAAAGACATTTGTATATATATACATACAGCCCTGTGTATATGCATATGCCAGACCATGTATGTAGTATATGTAACCATGCTTATGTGCCCACACAAAAGCTCTTGCCAGAAAGATGTTAAAATTCAGGGGATTTTGGTTAATGTACCTTTTGTACTTTAACATATATTTCCTCAGTGAAATAATGTTCCCACTGTCAACACTGTAACACTGTTTCAGCTTCACTGCACACTGAAACTGCCTTTATTATGCTGGATAAGCAGGCCAATCTCTTTTTAGATTAGATTTTTAGATTTAGATGGCTTTTTCTTTTCCTTCAGATTTCATAGCTCAGCGAGGGGAGGAAGAGAGGGGAAGCCTAAGAGGGTGGAGAGCAAGAGAGATTTTTCATTGTTCCCAATAATGGAATGAAACATACTTGTGGCCAATTTCTCCAGAACTTGATTGGTATTTCTGGTATTGTGGATTTGGGCCTTTGGTCTTTTTATCTCCATTAATAATGACTAATGTCTGCTAATAATGTTCTAAATGAAGACTATGTTTAAAATGTTTGAAAATGCTTAATAGAGTGGTGGATCACTCTGTCTCTGAATGTTGCTGGGCTTTTAGGTCATTTATTTCAAGTGATATTTACAGCAAGAGTTGGGAGTGGGGATGGAGAAAGAGTGAAAAGAATGAGGGTTGAAAAGGGTGAAAAGAACGAGGGGTACTTGTGGCACCTTAGAGACTAACAAATTTATTTGGGCATAAGCTTTCGTGGGCTAAAACCCACTTCATCAGATGCATGAAGTGGAAAATACTGTAGGAAGATATATATATATGATTTTTTATGTGCATTTATACCTGAATTTTCATACACATATGCACAGGGACATGGCTTGGCATGAACCCATAGCCTTGGTCACACATGCCTACATATCTATGTGTTGGAAAAGGGATCCCTCCTATGTTGCTAATATTATATACACATACACACAGAGACCATGAAAATATGGGCGTTGCCTTACCAACTCTAACAAGACAGATCAATTAAAGTGGGCTATTATCAGCAGGAGGAACAATCACTTTTGTAGTGGAAAGCAGGATGGTCCATTTCAAACAGTTGACAAGAAGGTGTGAGTAACAGTAGGGGGAAAATAGCATGGGGAAATAGTTTTTAGTTTGTGTAATGACCCATCCACTCCCAGTCTTTATTCAGGCCTAATTTGATGCTGTCCAGTTTGCAAATTAATTCCAATTCTGCAGTTTCTCATTGGAGTCTGTTTTTGAAGTTTTTTGTTGAAGAATTGCCACTTTTAGGTCTGTAATTGAGTGTCCGGTGTTCTCCAACTGGTTTTTGAATGTTATAATTCTTGACGTCTAATTTGTGTCCATTTATTCTTTTGCATAGAGACTGTCCGGTTTGGCCAATGTACATGGCAGAGGGGCATTGCTGGCACATGATGGCATATATCACATTGGTAGATGTGCAGGTGAATGAGCCCCTGATGGTGTGGCTGATGTGGTTAGGTCCTATGATGGTGTCCCTTGAATAGATATGTGGACAGAGTTGGCAATGGGGTTCTTTGCAAGGATAGGTTCCTGGGTTAGTGTTTTCGGTGTGTGGTTGCTGGTGAATATTTGTTTCAGGTTGGGGGGCTGTCTGTAAGCGAGGACTGGCCTGTCTCCCAAGGTCTGTGAGAGTGAGGGATCATCCTTCAGGATAGGTTGTAGATCCTTGATGATGCACTGGAGAGGTTTTAGTTGGGGGCAGAAGGTGAGGGCTAGTGGCGTTCTGTTACTTTCTTTGTTGGGCCTGTCCTGTAGTAGGTGACTTCTGGATACTCTTCTGGCTCTGTCAATCTGTTTCTTCATTTCAGCAGGTGGGTATTGTAGTTTTAAGAACGCTTGATAGGGATCCCGTAGGTGTTTGTCTCTGTCTGAGGGATTGGAACAAATGCAGTTGTATCTTAGAGCTTGGCTGTAGACAATGGATCATGTGATGTGGTCTGGATGAAAGCTGGAGGCATGTAGGTAAGTATAGTGGTCAGTAGGTTTCCAGTATAGGGTGGTGTTTATGTGACCATCATTTATTAGCACTGTAGTGTCCAGGAAGTGGATCTCTTGTGTGGACTGGTCCAGGCTGAGGTTGATGGTGGGATGGAAATTGTTGAAATCCTGGTGGAATTCCTCAAGGGCTTCTTTTCCATGGGTCCAGATGATGAAGATGTCATCAATGTAGCGCAAGTAGAGTAGGGGCGTTACAGGATGAGAGTTGAGGAAGCATTGTTATAAGTCAGCCATAAAAATGTTGGCATACTGTGGGGCCATGCGGGTACCCATAGCAGTGCTGCTAACTTGAAGGTACACATTGTCCCCAAATGTGAAATAGTTGTGGGTGAGGAGAAAGTCACAAAGTTCAGCCACCAGGTTTGCCATGACATTATTGGGGATACCGTTCCTGACGGCTTGTAATCAATCTTTATGTGGCATGTTGGTGTAGAGAGCTTCTGCTTCCATAGTGGCTAGGATGGTGTTTTCTGAAAGATCACCAATGGATTGTAGTTTCCTCAGGAAATCAGTGGTGTCTTGATGATAACTGGGAGTGCTGGTAGCATAGGGCCTGAGGAGAGAGTCTACATAGCCAGACAATCCTGCTGTCAGGGTGCCAATGCCTGAGATGATGGGGCGTCCAGGATTTCCAGGTTTATGGATCTTGGGTAGCAGATATAATACCCCTGGTCGGGGTTCTAGCAGTGTGTCTGTGCAGATTAGTTCCTGTGCTTTTTCAGGGAGTTTCTTGAGCAGATGGTGCAGTTTCTTTTGGTAACCCTCAGTGGGATCAGAGAGTAATGGCCTGTAGAATGTGGTGTTAGCGAGCTGCCTAGCAGCGTCTCGTTCATATTCCGACCTATTCATGATGACGACAGCACCTCGTTTGTCAGCCTTTTTCATTATGATGTCAGCGTTGGGGATGAGGATGGGGTGAGTTGCTCAAGCTCTGGTTCTTTTAAATATTATGCCCAGTGACGCCCTTTTGTCATTGGAGGTGAAGGATGAATGAGTAATGATGAGGGCAAGGGTAATGATAATGAAGATCGGTGCAGTGAAAAAAAGATTCTGCAGTTGAATTGATGCTTTCACTTACCACTGTGCAACACCACTGTCTACAGATGATGACCTGGGTTAACCCTGAGAAACTGCATTACCCACCACTAGTGCTGTAGAATTGTAATTATGGGCAAATTTGAATACACTGGTTTTGAGCAAGTGTCATTGAGTGCATGAAATGACCTGCAGAATAGAACTGCGTGTTGACCAGCTTTTCCATTTTGCAGACTAGTCTGTGATTTTGACATTTTTTTTCCATTCCAAATGGAAGAAACCTCTTCTCCCCCCACCACCATTTAAAATGTCATGAAAAACAAAATTCTGGAAAAATATTGTTTTGGGTCAACTGAAATGTTTCATTTTGATAAATCAATATGTCATTCTGATTTTGACTTTTTAAGAATCATATATTATATTATATAAAATGTAAAAAATAAGAGCAAAGTGATTTTGGAACTGAAAATCAAATTGTTCCATTCTGTTTTCTTTTCAGAATGACATGTCCTTAAAATTGACATGTTTCTGTGAAAAGCTTCACCTTTGATGAATCAGCATTTTCTGATGCAGAAACGGTCCTTTAGAAAACTTCCACCAGCTCTACTCACCATCTTTAATTCTGGTGATGATACATGAGAAGGACAAATCTAGCTTGACATTCCCAGCCCACAGGGATGCTGCAGGACTGGCAGTTAGAAAATCTTTTTTTTTTCTTGGAAACAGAGACGATTTACTATAGAATGAGCGAGAAACAATACAATGCAACCCCACAATGCCGTTATTACAGAGTTACATTTCAGCTTGAGCTGCACTTTCAGCCTTCTAAGAGAACAGTTGTAAAATCTACACCTGGGATTGGACAAGCAACTGGAGTAGTGTGGAATACTGATGTGATATGCTTCCTTAGGCTGCTCAACAGATGAGCAATTGCATTTTGAACCGTCTGTAATCTGTGGCTGGCTATCATTGTCCATAACTGCTCCAGGTCATTTTAACCACCACTGTGCTTTATTATATATTAAATTTACAATCGATAGTAGAATATAAACTTGCTTCTAGGGAAGGGTACGCCACCACCGCTGCCACTCCTGCCTTCCTTCAAGCTCCCTACTCTCCTCTGAGCAGTTCCTTTCTGTTTGCTTATATAGTCCTGGGTGCTGGGAATACTTCCACCCAATTATCCCCTCAGCTGTGTCTTCACTCTGCCAACTCCCTGTCTTTCAATCAGAGCTCAATTAATATAAACTGGTGGCGATTTTAGTGACTTATCTCCTGACTCAGCACAACCTGTTACTTCTGGATTAGTGTGAATTAAACTGCTTTGCAGAAATCCAGTCTTGAGGTATCAGAATGGATCACTTTGGCCAGGTCCCTATGTGAGAGAAAGGGGTACCATCAGTTGACCAAGCAACTGAAAAATAAGCTGTTTCTGGTACTGCTGCTATTGGGAATTCATTGATTATGAAAGGGCAAGTGCTTCAACATCAGATGAGATCACATTTTTGCCTTTCCTTCCAATTGCTTCCCCTTATCACCAGAGTCATTTCAGTCTTACATGTTTTTATCTTAAACCAGCCATTGTTCATTCAGATTCCTATTTACTTCAGACCCTAGGCCAGCAAAGAGACAACAATGTCTGCACTAGAGTAGGAAATGTAAGGCTGGGTGTCTCTTGGATACTGTAGCTGTCCTATATAAGTTCATACTGTCCCGACAACAACATCACAACATATGTTGAAAAGTAGAGAGGAGAAAACTAAACCTTGTGGTGGTGGAGCACCTGGGTTGGGCAGAGACATCCAATGGGGTGAATTTATTAATGGAGGAAGTCTATATCCTGGTAAAGAGGATAGGAAAGAAGTTGGTAAAGTACAGGTAGGAACTAGTGGGGAACAGTCAAATGTAAAAAGTCCCTTTAAATTTAACACATGAAAGCAAGCAACTGAATATTGACAAAATGTATAAGTGCTTGTATCCAAATGCTAGAAGTCTAAATATTAAAAGTGCCTGGCATTAAATGAATGACAGAAATTTGGTGGAATCAGGATAATTAATGGGGCACCATAAGACCAGGCAGCTGGGCTAGATGAATTGGTCTGACCTAGTACGTCCATTCTTCTGAGAGGGCTTCCAGTGAATAGGCGCCTCTGCTTATCACTTCTCTCTGGGTCTTAACTTACAGGAAGGAGCTAAACCAACTTAATACCATTCCATCCATTTAATACTAGGTCCTGCAGGCAGTGCTTCATGATGATCGATAGTACTGAAGGCTGCCAGAAAGTTTAACAGCACCAGCAAGGACATTTGATCTTTGTACACAGCTGTGAGGAAATAATTCATCATTGTCGCTGGTGCTGTTTCTATGCCAAATCCTACTCTGAAGACAGACTGAAAGGAATCTAAGTTATTGAAAGAGGCTGGTGTTGCCAGACTTAGCCTGAAACCATCGGCTCAGGGATCTTGCCAAGGAAGGAGAGGTTGGAGATGAGGTGGCAGTTGCAAAGTTGTATTTAGTGATTGCTACTTGAGCATGGTTGGACCATCAGGTGGATTATGGTTGCTGGGGAGTCAGGCTCCTTCTGAGCAAAGTGTTGATAATCTCTGCTAGCAGTGACCCTGGGCATTCACTTAAGAGGGGCAAAGGTGTAACTATCACATGGTTCCATGGGCTATCTCCAGCAGGTACAGAGCAACTCTACACTTGCATGCAAAAAGCTGTCCTCGATGCAGTGTGTCCTTGCACGTATGTAGAACAAAACGGCATTCTCCATGAGCACTGAACAGCCAGACGGAATTGTCCCGCAGGCTCAGCTGGTTCTGGGTCACACAATGAATGCCTTGCATACACAGACAGCACAGCACTGCTTAAACATCACACTGTACAACTGCGCTCTACCCTCTCATTTGCTGTGCCAGCTGGAGCTCTGGTGGAACTGAAGATCTAGCCTTCAGTCTCTTGAAGTAGAAAAGGTTTGGTTGGTTGGGTTTTTTTCCAAAAGAAAAACCACATCTAAATCAGTCTTGTGCATACTACCATTTTTTTTTAGCAAAATTTTAAGTTGAATGTATTTTCACTAGTGATTAATTTGTAAGGGAGAGGTAAGTGCAGCCAGGGAAATGTCTCCCACTAAACTATATTTGATTCCTGGCTTTAAACATTGGGTAACGCCTTACCCCATGAGTACATTTGCCTTCTCCTTTCAATATGTTTTTTTGTGATTTGTATTATCATTTGCTTAAACATGTTACGCAACACACGTTTTACCTCAGCTGGCGCTTCAGACCCTTTATGTGGCTTCCGCTGTCCCCAGCCTTCCAGGAATTTGACAAACTAATCACTGACTTTAGCACTTTCTTTTTATGGTTGGGATTGTGGTGCTGAAGCAACTTTTCTCCATGCCCCTACTTCCCTTTATCCTCTTAGAACTGACTAGGAATCTGAGCATTTCACAGTAACAGCCAGTGAGTGTTAGAAGGCAACAGACTTATTATTTTAACTCCAATTCTCATTCTCTCTTCGCTACAATAACTACTCTCTTTATGTTATTAAAAACTATTTCATCTCCTTGAGGTCCTGTGTGTGATCGAATTTTTACCACTTATTTACTATAGTTTTCTCTATTGTGCACTATGTGCTGATTGACCACTGATGTTTCACCAGCTGTTATACTGCACTGTGCTGCCAGCTGTCCTGCATGGCACCAGGCTACCATATTGTCGTGCCATTTTGAATCCTGCCGCTTTGCTCCATTAATAATACCAGTCATTGGTCATTTCTTTTTTTCACAAAATAGTGATCATTCCATGTTTTTCACACTCTTCCTCTCCCAGGTTCTTTCCAGGAATGGTGGGGAAGGTATCAAAAAGGCTGTAATCACAGCATTTCTGGCTCTAGTAGCTGCAGGAAAAATGGAGGGGAATAATCTCAACAAAACTTGGACTTCCAGACCAATTTTTCAGTTAAACAAGTTAAAAAAATGGGCCAGTAATCTGCTGTGGTATGACAATACCTATGTTAAAAATTCCTACGTGGCACTGCCTTGCTTATGTGCTATCACAATACTTCCTAACTGCTGTCTTTAGTTGTTTGTCCATTTGTCTGTCTGTTTATATACACACATATGTGAGAGAAATATTATATATGGGAAAGCAGAGCTTATCATTTTTTAAATTGTAAATGGGTTTTATCTTGGTAGGTTTTAAAGTACCTTTTCTCAATCGGTATGAGGATGCCAGAAGATAAACTGTTTGATGTACCACTCTGTTTCAAAATAGAAAGATTACTGTAAATTATCTTGTTTGTGAAAGAATGATGACACTGATACTAGGTTGTTGAAACTTATTTTTAATTTTGCTCATGGATGACTGTTGAGAGACCAATGTTGAAAATAAACCAAAAACCTAGAAATCAGCAATTTTTATAGGGTATTTGCACTGATCTTTCTGTAAACTGGTGATACACTGGCACTCAAGACTTTTTTTCCTTGATAAGACCATTCCAGCGTTCTCAAAATGGCCTTATGTATCCAAAGTTTTATATTTTGGTAGGGAGAGAGGGTCACAGACTTAGTCTCTGTGATATGTCTAACACCGAATATTTTTTAAATTGCTGATTTAAACATGACTTTTCTCCAAAATGGGATGACCTCATTTGAACCTGACTGGACCACGTTGTATGGCTCCACAGTGTAGGCCTTGCACTCAGGGGTGGCTCCAGGCCCCAGCACGCCAAGCGCGTGCTTGGGGCGGCATGACGTGGGGGGCGCTCTGCAGGTCGCTGGGAGGGCGGCAGGTGGCTCCGGTGGACCTCCTGCAGGCATGCCTGCGGAGGGTCCGTTAGTCCCGCGGCTTCGGTGGAGCATCCGCAGGCACGCCTGTGGGAGGTCCACCAGAGCCGCGGGACCGGCGACAGGCAGAGTGCCCCCTGCGGCATGCCGCCGTGCTTGGGATGGCAAAATGGCTAGAGCCACCCCTGCTTGCACCTGATTTGTCCATAGACATGGGAGAAATGTGCTGCAAGCTGGAGTAAGTGAAGTTCACAAACCATGACAAACTCTCCAAGACCCAGTCACCATGGTGGGAGAAAGTCAAAACCAACAAACAGGCTATGTCAGCCTTTGAACAGTCTCACTGCACCAGAAGATAGCTAGCTAGTGACAAGCACTGTGCCCACAGAACATCACTGTCTGCCGTCTGGACTGCAGTTCCAGCTCCTTACTCCACAGTAGTCCAGAAGACTACAAGAGCTAAAAACTTCATGAACTCCCAGTTATCTTAAGTATCTTATTTTTCCTTCTTTCTGTTTTTGTGTTTTGTTTCTCTTAGCTGGGTGATGTTCCAGCCTTTTTATAGTCTTTAATTGTAGGGTGTGAAAGTGTGTCTGTGTGCATGCGTATGTGTATTAACAGCCATAAAATCCATGTGGTGGGCACCAGAAAGTTCCCTGGGTTTAAGCAGCCCTAATTATTGGCTAATACAACTATTAATTAGAGTGTATTCTGTGTCCTATGTTTAAAAGTCTTGAGAGACATGAAATTGTCCTCTGTAATTTCTGGTAAATAAGAGCTGTCATATTTTTGCTTATCAAGAATGTTCTATTAAAGTCCGTGTTATAGTATGTCAGGGGGAGGGTGGTGGCATGGAGGAAGGGATTAGCCACCACACAACAACAGAGTTCTAAGCAGAAAGCTTTATAACTGGCACTGAGGTTGTGGTTCAGATATTAGGTAATTTGGTTTCAATATTAAGACATTTAATCAGCCACAAGTAGATCTCATTGACTTTGATCAAATCCTTTAGTTGGATTTATAACCAAATGGACAGCCACCTTCTTAGAATCATCTTTAGCATTCATAAGAATTGATTATTTTTACTATTAATTTGATGATTTAACTTAATTGCTGATTTAAGTCCAGTCTAATATTGACTTGATATTGATTTTATACATGTAAGGCTTTAATCTTAGTGCAGTTTAAAATTAGTATTACTTGCTTAGCTTTGGTGACATATTTCAAAATTTTGTTTCGGTTTTTAAAAAAATTGATAAACAGATACCGAGTCACATTTCTTTCAATCCGCAGTTTGGTCTGGAACCTTTGAGGGCCTGGGTGGATACAAGCCAGGCAACCAAAAGCCTGACTAGCTCCCTCTTATTTCTCTTTGGTTCTCACGTGTAGCCATGCAATGTGGTACCACTAACGTAACTCCCAGCAGAAAACCCACTTATTATTGTAATACCCAAGAGAAAAGCACTACATACAAATATCCTGTCAAGTGTTTTTTTTTTCCAAAGAGAAGTTACAAGTTTAACCCAGTAGACGTGCTATAAATTGTGTGTTAGACAAATCTCATTTCAAAACTAAGCATCGGGTTCCCATTCTGTTACTGAACCTTTTTATACTTACTGTTTTTAAAATTCTTTAATAGAACTGGTTGAATTATTCATTGTGGACAGATTAAGCAACAAATTTAGCCCTTTTTATAAGTCATTTGTGATCAGATTTTGAGACGTGCGTTTGCTAATTTTGCAAACAAATTCCGTCTGTGGTTTACTGGCATTCATCACTTCGAGTACTTGCTATACATTAGTCATGGTGTGTGACTGGTCACCTAAGTCACATGGTGGTGTTTCTGCTGCCAGTTTGGATGACTGGCACTTTTTAAACAGACTCCCAAAAATATGAATAGGAAATAATGAATGCTTTTGTCCCATGTTTTGAGTGTGAAGGAGGGAAAGCCGTACAAAATATTGGAATTAATTTGGAATTCAAATCAATGTTCCTGAGCAATGTTTGAGCATTGGCCTGCTAAACCCAGGGTTGTGAGTTCAATCCTTGAGGGGGCCATTTAGGGATCTAGGGCAAAAATCTGTCTGAGGATTGGTCCTGCTTTGACCTCCTGAGGTCCCTTCCAACCGTGATAGTCTATGATTCTATGAAAGCTGTGGCCTTCAATAACTTCCTCCATAAAGGATCAATGTTTTTATCCTACAACCAAATTACACAGCGGAGTTGTAAATGACTCAAACAGAATCTTCTCCTGTGAGACTAAAAGCATCACTTTTACCAAACCAGCCAGCCACTCAGAAATCTGCAATTCTTATCATCAGGTTACTAGGCCAACTACTTGTACACTTTACTTCAATACTCTAATATTGTTCAAAATGTGTTTGGATTATTCTTACAATACTATCTTCATTGATAGGACTGACTAGACCCAATTCTGATATCACTGATGAGCGTAAAAGAACAATAACTCCACTGATATCAATTCCATTCAGTTATATGAAGGTTCTTATACTGCGCTCATCACTGCAGTATCTGAGCACCTTCCAGTGGGGTATTAAACATCATGATTAATATCTGTTATGTGTCATTCCTTCTTTCTGTCATCCTCTCTCCAGGATGTAAATTGTGTAAGTGTAGAAGTTTATTAGATATGGTGAAAAAAGCACACCTGGCACTGGGAGCAGTATGTGGTGAGGTTTTGGATGGTACAGTAAAAGCTTTGTTAACCGGCATGTTGGAGGAATAGGGGGGTGTCAGTTAGTCAAAAATTCCAGTTAAGTAAGAAGGAGGAAGTTTGGGTGTGGGAGGGGGCTAGGAGCTGGGGTGCAGGAGGAGGTGCTGGGCACGGGCTCTGGGTGGCAATTTGGGTGTGGGAGGGGGCTCGGGGCAGGGGGTTGGGGCACAGAGGAAGTTTTGGGGTGCTGGATCTGGGTGGTGCTCACCTCAGGTGGCTTCCCCCAAGCAGCAACTTGTTCCTGCTGCTCCTAGGCAGAGGCACAGCCAGACGGCTCGGCACGCTGCCTCCGCCCACAGTTCCTGGACAATGGGAGCTGGGGAGCCAGCGTTTGGGATGGGACGGGGGCCATTCCTCCACCTAGGAGCATTGACTGCAGCCAATGGGAGCTGCAAGGGTGGCGCCTGTGGGGAAAGGCAGTGTGCATTGCGTCCTGGCCGGGCCTCCACCTAGGAGCAGCCAGGGACGTGTGTCTGCTTGGGGGGAGCCGCCAAGGTGAGCACAACCTGGATCCGGCACCCTGAAACCCCTCCTGTGCCCCAATACCCTGTCCCGAGACCCTTCTGTACCCAAACTCCCTCCAAGAGCCTGCACCCCCCCGTCCCGAAATGCCGGTTTCCAGTTGGTAAAGTGCTGGATAACTGTACTTGGTTCCTGTGGGAGTTGGTTCCATGGTCTTGGACTAGACCCAAGAAAATTCAAGACAATGAGGTCACACTAGTGTTAAGTCTCATGAGGTCAGAATCAGATCCTGTATGCTTTGTCTGAACCAGAATAGTCTTACACAGCTACTCCATCTTTCTCTCTCTGTGAAGAATATTATGAAAGATTTTTGTTGAACTTCAATCAGAGCAAATCTGAGTGCATTTGAATGGTTTGACTGTATGCATATAAGTCTGGTGATTTTTATTTATGAACAAGAAGGAATAGGAAGCAGATTGGAATAATATAGTATTTTTTTAATTCCCTTATTCTATAGTCAACAATTTTTGCTCTTATGCTCTAGAAACCTTGAGGTACTTTTATGTCCCACTATCTTCAAATTACTTTTCAAATAGCAAAATATTGCAAGAAGAGTAATTGTTAAATAGGAAGCATTGTTTGGGTGATTCTAAATATAGCGAGAGCGGGTATAGAATTGGATGCTTACTGTTGAAAGATAAATCTTCATAAATGGCCTCATTGTATGCAAGGTACTAAGTAAATTTTAGTTTATGAAGCTACGGTCAAAACAAAAAAGCATATAACCAAGTAACACCCGATGAGTTAAAGAGGGCTTTAATGGGCCTGGTTCCATCATAATTCAATTTATTTTCTAGCTTTTAGAACTAAATCAAAACTGGGAGCAAATTTAGCCCATACAGACAATAAATGCCACCATGAAGTGTTCTGATATAGGTGACATTAATGAATTTTTGCAAAGCCTAGTGTAAATCAATGCTCATTTTGGGAGTGGGTGCCAGGGGGCTGACAAAGTCTATATTTCTTATTTTGTTTTGTGTATATGTAATATATGTATATGTAGCAAAACAAAAATGCCTGAGCTGGTCTGAGAATGTTAATAGTGTAACTATTCTGAGAAATATTTTTTCTTCTTAGCCTAGTGTGCTTATGGGGTTAATGTGGAAGAGTTATTGCTTAACAACCACACCGTAGTCAAATCTCATCACCTTCAGCAGGAATAATTTATGGTTTAATCTTACATGCAGGCGTATTAAATTAGTATTACTCATCAGAACCCGCTTATTAATAAAACAAGCTGAATTAGCCACTGGAGAATCATATTTGGAAATTCAATGACAATTTTACATTTTTAATAAAGGCTCAGAAATATTACTGCAAAGCAGGTGGTATGAAGAAATGTGGTCAAATTTGACATTCATTAATAATTGAAGGATGGAACGTGACAGAGGTGAAAATTGATATTGATTTTTTCCCCTCTAATATTTGGATGAGTTCTGAAAAAGTAAATAAAATGAGATAACAAGACATATCAAGTCTCACTGATTTCTTTGATCACCCCTCTCTGTACGCACACACATATATCACTATTTTCCCTATCATGTTTTGAATAATTCAACGCCTATAGTCTTTCCAGTTCAATGCATTATAAAACACACTCAAGCAGAGTTTCAATCATATTAGACTGAAAGCTGAATTTTTTATGAAGGATTATTTAAAACAAAATGCGTCTTGGGCCCTACAGTCTCTGAAACCAAACAATCCTGATAGTTCAGTGAGGAAATGTCAACACTGTGGAGAATTTTTCGATTCAAAAAATTAAAGGAATCCTGTTTGATGTATATTAACCATATCAATATTAACAACCTTCTGTTGGATTTCAGAAGTGATTTGACAATGGCAGTATTATAGGCCTTGTTTTTTAACTAGTTGGGAAAGCTGTGAATTACTTGTACTCATGCTGAATTTGACCTGCCTTTGGGAAAGCTCCAGCAATACTACTGATCTGTTACTTTGATTCAGCCTAGATTCACTAGCTCCCTCAAACTCTAAACTAGCAGGAAATGCCACCAGCTCATGTTGGCTAAACTTCAGGGTTCTGGTTCTAGACCTTTTTGTAAACAGAGAACTCCATATGGGCTGGATCTTAGGCCTGGATTAAACCAACAAAAGGCCCCAGACACCTCCTCTGGTCCCTATGTCTCCATTCTCACCAGCCCCATCCTCCTGTGGCCTCATCATTGATTGCGGTAGTGGTGGCAGGGGTCATCCTCTCAAGAGCCATATCTTGGATGATGGTGTTCTAACATTGCTTTTTGTCAGGTGGACTGGGGACTCCATACAACAGAGTCCTCTGTTAGGATTACAGAAGTCCCCCCTGCCCTCTGCTGCCATGGTTGGTTCATATTGGCAGGGTGCTCTAACACAGAGAGCCCTTTGCTGGAGTGGTTGGCCATCCTTGGGCCTCTATTCCGGGGAGTGGGGGTGGAGCCCCTGCCCCCACACCTTGTTCAAAGGTGCCCATCTTTTCTGTACTTGCCTGAAGAATGGCTGTTAGAGCCCCTTCCCTTGCCCATCTGAACAGCAGCTGTGGTGGTGGCTGGGAAAGTGGCATCTAGGGCCTTCTCCTCCAAGCTTTTAAAGCAGTGGTGGTGACAGCAGCCCTCCAATGCCAGGTGCTTATCTGAGTATCTCGGATGGTTCCATAGGCAACTCCTATGGAATAGGCTGCCCTCATACGGCTGTTCACAATGGGTAGCTGTTGTGGCCGAATAAGGACAAGAGCGTTACCTCTGTTCATTGCAGACTTTCGGCCTAGAATCTTCCCCCTAAAGTGGTAAGGAAACAGTGCACATACCTTCACATCTTTCTCCACCATTTTTTTCTCTCTGTATAAACAGTCTGACAAGAATCACCATTTAATAACAATAAAAAGCCAGAAGAAAGTCATTAGCTTTACCACTGGTGTAGATCAGGGGCAATATCCTGGCCTCAGTGAAACTCAGTGGGGCCAGGATTTTATATCTGATCATCATCTGCTGGCTTTGAGGAGGGTTTTGTCCATTTGATTAACCTAGATTATCAAATCTCACAGGTGCAGACCTCCGTTCAAAAGGTTTAGTACTCTGCTTAACAGGATTCTCTCCCTTCAGGAAATCTGTTGCATGGGAGAAGATATGGAATCTCCTGTTGTATTGATGGGGAGGAATGAGATGAAGGCTGTACGAAAGGCAAAACTACAGAAAATCCCAGAAAAATAGAATCCAAAGGGAAAACGGGCCACCTTCAGGCCGGCCTAAGCTCCCCTCCCCACCCTTCCTCCCATCGGCACGGGGCCGGGCTAAGGTCCCCCTTCCCCCCAGGACTGGTCCCAGCCTCCCCACTGCTCTCCCGCATGTAGGGTTGCCCCAGCCTGCCACCCTCCCATTGCTCCCCGGCACGCAGGACTGCCTGAACCCTTCCAACCTCCCGCCCGTGTGGGGCCAGCCTGAAGTCCCTCTCTCCACTGGCTCCTGGGGCCAGCCTAAGCCCCCCTGCCACCTACCTATGACCCCCTCCCCACAGTGTGGGGGGGAAACCTGTCTGCCCGCACTGGGGGCTGAATCTCCAAGGCCACCTGCTTGTGCATGGGGCTGGTGATCCAAGCCCTGTTGCATGTGGCCGCTTCCTGCACCCAGGGCAGGCCAGCTGGCATGAGCCACTATCCCTTGCCCTCCCGCATTGCCTTTTATCCCCTCACAGCCACTAGGATCCCGCCCCACGTTTTTGACCAAACTGGGCATGTGTCCTGTTTGTGCTTGCCGACTGATGGTCGGTTGGCAAGAGAAAACGGGACAAATGCCTAGTTTTGTCACAAAATGTCAGGATGGCCAGGACAGGGCCTAAAAAAGGGACTGTCCCAGCCAAAATGGGATGTGTGGGCACTTTACGAAAAATAAACAACCCAAGGGGTTGGTACAAAGTCCTAAAGCATGAGAGTTAAAGGACAAATTCTTCAGAGCACAATTGCTTCCAAAGACTGATTCGTATTTTCACATGAACATCTCTCGTCCAAGATATTGAGCATAAATAACATTTATTGTCTGTAGTTATTTTCAGCTTTCATGTCTCCTACTGCTTACTACAGAGCAAGTTAGTAGGTCCCTTTGACTGTGGTACCAGAAGAAATGGCTGTTGCGCTAGCTCACTTTTCCAGACTGAATATAAATTGACTTCAGTAGCCAGAATTAATGAAATCGAGTGAAATGACTCAAAAGGATTCCACAAGGTATTTCGCTTTAATTAGTGAGATATATTGCAGGAAATGTGATTCATCAGAGATTAAAGAATGTTACAGTATATTATGTGCCTTTTTTAAATGTAGGTAGGTTACTGCTGGAAATAGAATTCTGGATTTATTTGGCATTGGAGTGACGTTCATTCAGTCTGTTTTCATATTTGCCTTAGAATATAATAGTAAAAAATGAGTCGCACTACAATTAAAATGAGACTAGTAGGTGCTAATAACCAGGCATTATTAGCCAAATTTTAAATCCCTACGTCTGCACTATGAATGCAGACAAGTTCCATTGTGCATGCAAAACCTACAGTTGCATGCACAAAAAGAATAAATGAACTCTTAGGTACCTGTTTCTTTGTAGATTGTTGCCAGCTTTTGATGTGTGTTAGTACAGACAAATGCGTGTTTTGCGAATTAAAGGGTATCCTTGAGGAAGGAGGCTGGAGCTCATAGTCTGAATCTGGCCAGTTGTGATATAAACATTCTTTTGAATCTTATGCCCTATATTGGAGGTGAAGGGTTTCTTCTCCTCAGTCATATTGTCTACCATGTACTGCTGAGCAAAACTATTCTTCAGATAGTGAATGCTTGCTGTATCTAATTTTCTTCACCTGGCTATTAGGCTGGATGTTTCTCAAAGTAAGTTTTATGCTCTTCACAGATAAGATTGCTACAATTTGGATTGGATTGGCAGTCTTCATGCCATGAAAGCTCTGTGTAGTAGATGATAAAAACAAAGTCTTTCGTGTTGGGTGTTCACTAGTTTTCCCTGCTGGTTTCTGGAAGTGGTTGGGGAATTCCAGGATGCAACCTGCAAGTCTGGTCCATATCTTTCTTGGCCACCCAAATTCATTAGTCAATCATTGGGTCCATAGTTATAGGATAGTATCAAGGCTTAGGAGAGGTAGCAGCAGCATAAAGACATGATTTCTAGGACTATGCTGAAGAAATTATTTCTTGACACGGACAACCTCATTAATTATTGCACTAGCCATAATTTTCCTTTTCCTGGTAAGGGAAACCTGGCAGCAACTGGAGGCCACAGATTTCCTCAACTTCCTTCAATTTGGTGTGTGGCATGGAGACAGTAAGAAGACTGCACTTAATGGTTGTAACAGAGATTGCTATGTTCCTACCTGTGTCTTGTGATATTTATGACATGGAAAGGCTATAAGATGGGGTGAGCAAACTTTTTAGCCTGAGGGCCACATTGGGTTTTGGAAATTGTATGGAGGGCTGGTTAGGGGAGGCTGTGCCTCCCCAAACAGCCAGGTGTGGTGTGGCCCAGCCCTGCCTCCTCTCTGACCCCCCCGCGCCTTGCCCCCTGATGCCCCCCCCAGACTCCTGCCCCATGCAATCCCCCCGTCCCCTGACAGCCTCCCAGAACCCCCACCCCTGACTAACCCCCCCACCACATCCAACCCCTCCTCTCATTCCTGACTGCTCCCCTGGGACCCCTGCCCCCATTCAACCCCTGTTCCCTGCCCTCTGACCACTCCCATCCCCTGACCACCACCCCGAACTCCCCTGCCCTCTATCCAACCCCCCCCCCGCTCCCTGCCCCCTTACCGCGCTGCCTGGAGCATCCGTGGCTGGCGGTGCTACTGCCACACTGCCTGGCTGGAGCCATCCACACCACCGTGCAGCAGAGAGATTGGGTCATGCCGGGCTCTGCAGCTGCGCTGCCCCAGGAGCTCGCAGCCCCGCCACCCAGAGCATTGCTCCGGCAGCGCAATGAGCTGAGGCTGCGGTGAAGGGGGAACAGCGGGGGAGGGGCCAGGAGCTCAGGGGCCGGAAGTGGCCCACGGGCCATAGTTTGCCCACCTCTGCTATAAGCGATGACAGGCGTGATTTTCAAAGGCACAGGGAGGCAGCTGACTCCCATTGAAAATCAATGTGAAATAGCCACTTAACTCCTTTGGGCACTTTTGAAAATTCCAGCCTTAAGCTTTTTTCAAGGAAAGCACTTTGGCTCTTGCTGCTCCCAACTCTACAGAACTGGGTCTGAGAAGCCCCAGAAGCCTTACAATGGTAACAAGGGATCGTGTTAAAGGACTATGAGACATTCCCCCCGAACATGATCTCTAGAGTACTTCTCACTTTGCCCTTGGGTGCCTGATAAATTGTACTCAAGATTACAAAATTCTCTGAGACCCAGCTCACTGAACTTAAACTTCCAAGTAAAACTGCAGGGGATGATTTGCTTCAGACTCCTGCAAACTGAACTGTAAGGTTTGATTCATTAACCTTTTGTGAAGGGAACCCAGGAGCGTTCACACTGCCTAGTTTAGAACCTGGAGTGTAGACTACTTCTGTGCAGTTATTTTTCGTTTCTTTAATTCTAATGATCAATTAGTGTTCCTATTAGTTAATTTACCATCCAATGTTCTAGAGATAACTTGTTTTTTTCCCCTCTTTCTAGATTCCCACACAAGTACAACACTGATATTTCTACAAATCTAGTTATTATAATTAGTGTCATTATTATTTACTTGCTTTTGGTTTGTGACTAAAAGAGACTTAAGTATTTTGATGCTGCCACCCTCTCCTATCATTCATTAAATCTTTATGAACATAAAAAGTTTTCCTCCTTTATCAATTTGATTAAGTGGGAGGTAGGGAGTCAGTGCATCAAGGGACAGAAAACATTCAGCTCCTGTTAATGGATGTTGCGTACAGAATTCTTCATCCACCACAATGCAACTTCAACCCCTTCTACTGAAGCAATTGGGTATAATACCTGGAAAAGATACCATTATGTGAGTATCTCAGCTAATGAGCCTTAGCGCAAATCCCTCGATGCTCTCTGTTCACAAGTATAATGCCAGTGTGGATAGGGACACCTGGGTAAATGAAGCAAAGAAGGGAGAAATGTCTTACATTTGCCTAGAGAAGTAATTATCAAGCTCAAGTGGCATAGTTCTGAAAGGCATAGTTCAGGTGAGATGCAGTTTTTCACTTCTGTGGCAGAAGTAGTAGAGAAACAGGCCTGAGTTTACGTGGCATACAGTACAAGATAAGTGCACAACAAGATTAATTATGTTTCCCTAGGCAAAGCCATGATGCCACATACAGTGGAAAATTATCCCTACTGGTTGCAATTCCTGTGATCCTGAGCCCCTCCATGCCTGTTATAAGAGTACATGCAGGCACGAGGTGCACCAATGTTGTCAATGAGCCTTTCAGAGCCTTATCCGTCAATGGCTTTCAGCGATCCCTCTGAGCATACCAAGTTGAGTTCGTAAGACATCCATGTGTGGGCTACTCCTACATAATTTTGTTTAGCATGTGGAGAAGCATCGTGTGTTTCTTTATGCTAGACAGGGAGGCACTGCCAAAGTTTGGATTCTGAGTTCTGTGGGGAAATGGTGACTTGCTGGGGATGGAGAATCAGAGAGATTATTAACCTTTGTAGGAGACAAGCAGAGAAGTCCCGTGGAGGCTTCATGGCCTAAATTGCAGAAACTGAATTTTGATTAGACTAATGCCTAAATGCACACGTACAGAAACATCTGAAGATCACAAAAGAAAAAATAAAATCGAGAACTAGAGATTTCTTTCTTGGCTTGGAAATTTCTTAACTCAAAACAGAAAAGATCTTTTTGCATTCACATTATTGTCAAAGAGGAGAAAGTCTTATTTTAAAAATGTTATTGAGAAATAAGGCCAACTATTGAAATAAGAGGTTTAATGCAGAGGAAGTAAGCGGATGGTACATGCGTCCTCATGCTCTGCTCTGGCACTGGGAACAGATTATTATTTTATGAAGTCTATAGAAGCTGAATAACTCAGAGTATAATACACAGAACATAATCTTTTAAATGCTAGTGCCAGATTTTTCTGAATCACAGATCAATTCATCATTTATAATTTAGCACAATTTGATATAACAGGCAAAATATATATACTGTGTGAAACAAATAGATGTTACAAGTATATGGTATTTTTATTTCTAATCTCAGGAGGGGGGTTGCTATATTTTCTGTTCTTTTGTGTCTCTATTTGTCCACAGTCCTTGGACTACATTGATTGCTCTTAAAAGATGAAAGACATTCCTCTCCATTTAGTGGAGAGAATTTTACAAGAGACCATCAACTGCAACCCACAAGGCACTTGTTACAAATGTCATTTTGAAAATGTTTTCTGGAGAACAATGAACTGCAGCTCTGACCCAATTTCCCTCCCCGTCCCCCTGCCCGCCACCCACACCTCAAAAAATAGTAACATCCCTCTGTTTCCTTTGGAGGAAAAATAACTTGATCCCCCCTCTCCCCCCGCAACACACACACACGACGACAGATAATGCCAGTACAAACAGCCTATATTCAGAACATGTGTGTTTAGATAATCAAGTTTTGTCATTTATACAGCATCCGCTACACAAAATTTTAATGTTTACAAAAGCAGTCATGATATACATTAAAAAAAGATTCTTGCTTTATAAAGATATGGTATCTATTTCAAGACATGGGAAATTAAAAAGGTGTCACAGTTTCAAGGTAACTGCACCTTTCTATCCCAACCAAGCTCCACTCCAGGACAGGAGTGCCTGGTGCAGTCTCAGGTCTGCAGCCATCCTCTGTCTCTGGGTAGGGGCCTGTCACAGGATCCACTCACAGCACGTGGCACTCCCTCCTGGGGGCTCTGGAGATTAGCTCTTGCCAGGTACTGCCCTCCTCTACTCATCTCTTTCAGCCTGCAGCCCCTCTGACTCCTGAAACTGCAGCTTCCTGTTTGTGGCTTGGCCCTTGGACCAGGTCACTGAGACCCTCCTCTTCCGGAAAAAAAGTCCTTCCAGACCAGCTGGTGTCTCCAATGACCTGTGCCGCTTCCCATTGGCTGGTAGGGGAACCCAGCTCCCGCTGTTTCTGGGTTTGCCAGCCCAAGTTCCCTCCTCCCAGGGCATGACTATTGACTAATTCCTTACAGCCCCTTGCTGCTCACAGCTCCTGGGCTTTATATAGGCCCTTCGTGTTCCTGCCCAGTTCCAGTTAGTGGCCTGCTCCCCGTCTCCTTCTGGTGCAGCCTGGGCAATTAATTGGCCCACTTAGCCATTTTAACCTTTCCCAGCCTTGTTTAGGGTGAACACCCCATCACAGGACTCTGGTCCTGCTCCCTTCTGATGGGGAGGTTTTAAGGCTGCACAGCACCTACCAAACACTGTAATATCACCAGTATGCATAATGGCCAGTATCTGGGCTGTGATTTCTCTCCGAGGATAATAGCATATTTACCAGTGACCCCACAGTTCTTTCCCAGCAGAATACATTCATTTGAAGGAGGGGGGGAAAACATGCAGAGAAAACACTTAAAAAATATCAATAACCAGACTCCAACCCACACTACATATACTGGAAATCACCCAGCTTCTACATGGGAGGTCTGCTAGACCAACATTCTTTCCCACACTGCAGAAGGAGTTGGGGACAGAGAGTCATGTCCCTTTACTGAATCAAAATTAAGATCCCGTGTCAGCTGAAGCTCAACGTTTTTATACCAAAACTCCTTTCTTTGACTGAGCCTCTAGAAAACCCAGTTTGAACCAATACATGCAAATGCCCCAAGTGTTTCTCTGGAGTTGTTTACAATCACCAGGGTACTCACCCCACATTGTTTTGGAGCCCTGGTAACCCTTCCCCATAGAGTAGAACACAATCAAACAATGGTCCCAAAGGTTGGTTGCTTAAATGTTCAAAATTCCCTTTCCATCCCAGAGCTCCAATATGGATGATGAGATTAATTGCAAATTCACAGATGACACTAAACTGCGGGGAGATGTAGCTACAGTGGAGGGTGAGATAGGGTCCAGAGGGACCTAGTCAAATTGGAAGATTGGCCAAAATAAATCTGATGAGATTCAACAAGGACAAGTGCAGAGTCCTGCACTTAGGAAAGAAGAATCCCATGCGCCACTACAGGCTGGGGACCGACTGGCTACACAGCAGTTCTGCAGAAAAGGACCTGGAGATTACAGTGGATGAGAAGCTGGATATGAGTCAGCAGTGTGCCTTTGTTACCAAGAAGGCCAACGGCATATTGGGCTGTATTAGTAGGCGCATTGCCAGCAGATTGAGAAAAGTGATTATTTCCCTCTATTCAGCCCTGGTGAAGCCACATCTGGAGTACTGCATCCAGTTTTGGTCCCCCCACTACAGAAGGGATGTGGACAACGTGGAGAGAGTCCAGTGGAAGGCAGTGAAAATGATTAGGGGGCTGGGGCACATGACTTACAAGAGGAGGCTGAGGGAACTGGGGTTATTTAGTCTGCAGAAGAGAAGAGTGTGTGTGTGTGGGGGGGTGGATTTGATAGCAGCCTTCAGCTACCTGAAAGGGGGGTTCCAAAGAGGACGGAGCTAGGTTGTTCTCAGTGATGGCAGATGACAGAACAAGAAGCAATGGTCTGAAGTTGCAGTGTGGGAAGTCTAGGTTGGATGTTAGGAAAAACTATTTCACTAGGAGGGTGGTGAAGCACTGGAATGGGTTACCTGGGGAGGTGGTGGTTTTTAAATCCTGAGAGGTTTTTAAGGCCCAGCTTGACAAAGCCCTGGCTGGGATGATTTAGTTGGGGTTGGTCCTGCTTTGAGCAGGGGATTGGATTAGATGGCCTCCTGAGGTCTCTTCCAACCCTGATATTCTATCATTGTATGTGGTTTAAGTAACCCACAGCGAGGATCAAGGCAGTCCCACTTTTGTCTTGTTTAACTTGGTCCAGCTTGTATTAAAAAGTAATGTTCTTATCTGGGCCAGAATTGTTAGCTTGCAATGTATAGGCAAAAACATACTAACTGTGATTTTTTTAATTTACTTTGCACATATATGAAGGGTGAAGGCGGCAATCATAGCCACCATGAGATATATACAGGTCCAGGGCATCCTAAGGTGATGCTTTAGCTTACTTTTTTTTTTTTTTTTAATTTCAGAGTCACACATTACTTTGCTGATGAGACGAACATAAAACAAAAATATATCTATCTAAACGACACATATGCTCGTGAACATTATATACATATATTTATTAATGATTATGACATGACTCCTGAATGACCAAACATAAATATTTCTACAGCATGTAACAGACAAGGCATAAAACACACATGATTTGATGACGTGGACTCACTCGTTAATATTTTTCACTGGGTGGGGCAAGAGGCGTGAGAGCAAATTGCCATGTTATGATAAATGCTTTACTCTACTTGCAACAAGTGTGATCACAGGGAACAGTGTTATATCATGGTGTAGAAAAGTGCTGGCACTGGCATACCTACCAACAACCTCAACGCAAAAACGGGGCTGCTAATTTGAATACGTGGGCATACTTTGCATAAAAAGAGAGATAAATGGAAAGGGGACAGCTAGAGAGGGAAAAGAAAACCCCTCCCTGTTTTTTCCTGGCTGAGAGGCACAGCAGATTTCCTCCCCATTCATTAATTCAGAGCCCTACCCCAGTTTGATACCTTCCTGACCTGCCCATTCCACAGTCAATCAGTTCTTACACGCTACCCCATTCCAGTTCAATCAGTTTAGTTTTGCTTCTCCTTTCTCCCAGAGCACTGCCTCGGTCCCCCTCTTCCCAGTTTTATTGGTGTGGAGCAGAGTGAAGGATGGGGCTACTGTACTGGACCCTGTGCTATTTGTGAGTTGGCACAAGAACAAAGGGTCAGATTTCTGATGATATTTAGGTAGGTGATTAAAGACACAGATATGTGTCTAATGGAATTTTCCATTGTGCCCAGGTACCTAACTCTCATTGAAAACATGGTACTTTTGAAAAGCCTACGAGGTGCATATCTGCATCTTAGAGTACCTAAATATCTTTACAAAACTGGCCCAAGGAATCACTTGCTGAGCTTTATACATGTAGGGCCCAATGTTGCATTCAGAGCCAGATCAGGGTGCCTGGGCCTTGGGAGACTTTGGTTAAGTTCTGCTCCACCAGACTTGCTATTAGAGAGGTGAGGTAGGTGAGATCATATCTTTTATTGGACCAACTTCTTTTGGTTAGAGAGACAAGCTTTAGAGCTTACACATCAGGTCTGGGAAACTAATTCAGTGTCGCTGCTAAATACAAGATTTTAATAGATTGTTTAACATAAGTAAACAACACACATTTCAAGGTGAAGCCTGTTAACACACCTCCATTTGTAAGGGAGGAAAGAGGGGGAGAAGCAGTTGGTGGAGAGGGGTTATTAGTGGGCTACAGATTCTTGTAATAAGCCATAAATCTGGTGTCTCTATTCAGTGCATGATTTTTAGTGTCTAGCAAAGTTAAGCTCCCAGGCTCGTCTTCTGAGAGCACTGAGCAGGTTCCCTTTGAGGCTGAGGACTGATAGAGCGATCACTTTTTGAAAAGTGTTTACCCAAAGGTGATGGGGTGTTTTTGTCTTTTATCATTTTCCTGTGTGAGTTCATTTGAGAGCGTTTCACCCACATGGTTGCTGTTGGGGCATTTAGTGCATTTAGATGAGGTACACCGCATCCTATGTGACTCAGGGCAAGTCCCTTGGTGGCCCTGCCTCAGTCCCCCAGCCATATAATGGAGATAGTAAATCACACCACCACTGTGTGAAAGTACTACTATGGTAATGGGGGGGCCATAGAAGTACCTAAGATAGATATGCATTTCCCAGCAGTTCCAATGAGAATTTTATCAAAGAACTGGAGCCCTAGTCAACAAAAATGTGCCACATAAAATGAAAAAGAACCCTGTTAAAAATGTGTAAGATAAATGAGTATGAAAGAAAAAACACCTTGTAAAAATACTATTTTCTGAATACATGGGACCCAGACTAATAATCATACCCATTTTCAGTCTATGCATAAAAATAATGGTTAAGTCATGGCAATATATTCCTGGAATTTATATGAAAATATACACAGCACATCTTTCCTGCATAAATTCTTATTGTCTATAATTCATCCAACACTGTGTGGTCTGTTGTAGGGTCATATATTATGTACAGTAACTTTTTTCTTGCATTGTATAATCACTTATTAACTTCTTATGCTCATACATTCCTTCCTCCCCCACTACACTTTGGCATCCTAAAGCAATTACTTCAAAGCATAACAGGAAACACACTACATATCTCCTTCTGTATGCACCCACAAAACCACAACAAATACATACTTCTGCTGCTACACAAATACAGCATAACTCACTAACCATTAAGCTATAGATGAAGCAGACCTCTGCTTCCTGGAAATTTCTTTTGTTGTATTTCAGAGCAATACAATACAGGGTTAACTGCCCTCCGCAGCTGTAGAGCTGAAAGTTCATTCTCAGGGACAAACCTCCTTTCACCTGCTCCAAAGCGGCTCCTCCTGCCCCAATCCAGCTAGGGTGACCAGATAGCAAGTGTGAAAAATTGGGCGCCTATACAAGACAGAGCCCTGAATAGCGGGACTCTCCCCCTAAAATCGGGACAGCTGTGCATCCTAAATCCACCTCTTGTTCAGACTTACAGTCCTCCATATTTTTCCTCACCCCCATTCCACTTTCCTTCATGCCCTCAGCCACAATTCTCTCCAGAAAGGAGAACAAGAACCACCATATTTTTAACTGATTTTTTTGCTGTTATAAAGGTTCATTTATCCCAGTGTTTTGCCTCCTCCTCAAGTGTCTGGCCTCCTTTCTTTACTGTCCAGTCAAGTCTTGGTGGTGCTGAGGTGACCCGCTCTTCTCCCCTCAGTCCCACACTCCCCCCATTTATATCTTATGTTGAACACATTAATTCCTTGATTATTTCTTTGGCTTTGCAATTGTGCAGCAACAGCCAGCCTGCATAGCACAGCACATTTAGGTTAGTTTCAAGCATGTTTTTGTCCAAAGTATCCCCTCCTAGGGTGAGCAGGTATTTATATTTCTGTATGTAAATACCTCTCCTGGGGCAAGTTGAGTGCTTATGAAACAAAGTGTGTGTGGGAAGGAGCACTTTGTCAAGGGGTGGAGGACAAGATGGTGTCCACTTCTCTCTGAACCCATTGACGGTCCAGCTACCCTGCCTGACTTTCTTGAAATCAAACACCTACAAACCCTCCACAGACCAGACTGGCATCTCCCCAGGTCAAATACTCTATTTCACCAGATCTAGCCATGCCTGAACTGTACTTACACTGCTTGCACCCCACCTTCAAGACTTCATCCTGAACCATTGCCCCCTTCTTAGCTAAACTGCAGATGGACCTAGCAATCTCAGTGCTGGGCACACCTGATCAATATTTCTGGCAGTTCACTAGGTATTGTGGAAGCAGGGAAAGAAAAAGAGGGTTTAAGTGCAGCCATGACAGAGACAGAGCAACTGTTCTGTCGAGTCTTAGCTGTGATATCGCAAGACCTGTAGAAGCAGGGCTCACATCAGAAGCGAGTGGAAAACAGCAGAATAGTCAGTGTGACCTAGTCTTGAGATTCTTGCCCTCTTTACCACAATGCCTGGTATCTCTGCTCCTCCCTGGGCACAATGTTCCCCTAGTTGTGATGGTGAAAACTTAACTGGTTTGGCATACAGGATCAGTTGGGATATATGCTCCTAAATTTGGAAGCGTATCCAATGCGTTTGTGAAACTCTGGAATGTGCAAAATTTAGCTGCAAATCTCATGAGAGAGCTTTTCACATAGTAGTGCAGTATTTGTGGTTCTTTCTATGTCTTGTCCCTCTGTTATACCAGGATTCTCTCTCGTCACTTGCATTAACTTTTCTGTGTACCCTGCCCCATTTCCTCTTAGGAGAGCATGGTATTCCAAGGCCAACCACTGGCAGTGGAAGCTTTGGCATTCTGTTTCCTTTACAAGTGTGCTTGCCAGGAGCTGGACACATTCAAATAATATGGAGAGGGATGCCACTGTGGGAACGTGGATAAAACCAAGAGATCTAGTATAGGAAATAAGGTACAAATATTCCATATGGATACGTCATATCCATATGCCTATGGATTCTAAATGATCCAGCGACTCTGGGAGCAAAACACCCTGTTCATTCCATAGTGCTACAAATCCTCCTGCCTCTCCTCCATAGGTGCTGGACCTAGGGGTGCTGGGGGGTGCGGTAACACCCCCTAGGTTGAAGTGGCTTCCATCAAATACAGAGTTCACAGTTTGGTTCAATGGCTCTCAGCATGGCCAATATACAGATTGTTCCAGCACGGGCCTTCCCAGAGGGTATGATATGAGGAAATAGCTGTAAAGAGAAAAGTTTGTCATGGCTACTACAGCATCAAAGCTGCAGCTAGTGTAAAATGGCAAAGCTCCACTGATCTCACTGTAACTATATCAGTTTACACCAGCTGAGGATCTGGTCCATAGTGTTTTCCAATCTACATAGAGGTTTTTCTTCTCTGCACTGTCACCACCCCACATACAAGTTGTGCCATAGGATGACGCTCTATAGCTTTGGTAGATTCATTGCATATAGAGTTAAACAATTTCACAAAATGCTTCAGATTGACTTGGCAGTAGAATGAGAATGGAAGGTAAGAAATGGAAGGTTGGTTTATTTTGTGGTTTTTGGATTTCCTTCCTCAACCTATGTGTGTGGGGTGGGGGGGGGAGATGTAGTTCAGAAGAGAGAAGAAAAGAATGAAGCTAAAAGCTTGTCTTGTTTAAAGCATTTAAAAATTCTTGATATTATTAAAATGATTATAGTGCAGGCTACCCAGAGCATCACATCGCTCCCTGTACTTTATGCAGCGAGTGCTACTGTTAACCATATGAACTTTTGCTCTTGCATGGCACGTCTTCCGTCTTTTTTAAGTGCTTTATTTCAACACCACTGGCACCTTAATACTGAACGTCACATTTTATCAAGCAGCCCAGCAGTATGAGTGTGCCAAGACATTTAACTTCGTTAACCTTTTATTCTTTTCAAATTACCAAAAGAACAGCGAGTAAAGAAGAAACAAAATGTAGTTCTGTCAGGACTTTCTTAAACTTGGCAGGATTTGAAATAATGCAGCCCAGCCAGCTAATAAAAAAAAAAATTAGTGGATTGTGTCAATCTGATCAAAACCAAAAAACACACAGTAGCCTGAGTTGCTCCATGTAGATTGGTAAATATTATGGAACAAACCCTTAGCTGATGTAAATTAGTATAGCTGCAATGATACCAGTGGAGCGTATTCCATTTTTACACCAGCTACAGATCTGACTCTACACTATCTATTCCCTTACTTTCCATATTCATCTTCATCAAGTTTTTGGGCCTGATTCTTCCCTCATCTACAGTGGTATAACACAAAAGTAACACCACTGATCTCAAAGGACTTACACCAGGCTAGAGTGCAATTCCGGCCCTTCATTATTAAGTCACTGGTATGATGTTTTCTTCTTTCTTGCACCTGCTTATTCCCAATCCTACATTACAGGTTTCTGGTACTCTGAGTGTTTTCAGATGTGTTTCCAGCATTGTGATTAATTGGTGGTGGTGGTGGTGGCAGCGGCAGCAGCAAGGTTTTGTTTAACTTATTACTGAAACCCAGGTAATTTTTCCGCTATCGGCCCATATTGACAAAGAGCTATGTGAAGATGGCTCCATGGAGCTTTTCTAAAGATCCAAAGACTTATACACAGAGTGACAATGCTCCAGCAACTGTAATTCTATATTCAAGAGGGTGGCAGCTAAATTATTCTTAATGTAATCATAGAATATCAGGGTTGGAAGGGCCCTCAGGAGGTCATCTAGTCCAACCCCCTGCTCAAAGAAGGACCAATCCCCAACTAAATCATCCCAGCCAGGGCTTTGTCAAGCCTGACCTTAAAAACCTCTAAGGAAGGAGATTCCACCACCTCCCTAGGTAACCCATTCCAGTGCTTCACCACCCTCCGAGTGAAATTTTTTTTCCTAATAGCCTGCCTAATCCTCCCTCGCTGCAGCTTGAGACCATTACTCCTTATTCTGTCATCTGCTATCACTGAGAACAGTCTAGATCCATCCTCTTTGGAACCCCCTTTCAGGTAGTGGAAAACAGCTATCAAATCCCCCCTCATTCTTCTCTTCCGCAGACTGACTAAATCCAAGTTCCCCCAGTCTCTCCTCATAAGTCATGGGCTCCAGCCCCTGGACTCTTTCCAATTTTTCCACAGCCTTCTTGTAGTGTGGTGCCCAAAACTGGACACAGTACTCCAGATGAGGCCTCACCAATGCCAAATAGAGGGGAATGATCACATCCCTCGATCTGCTGGCACTGCTCCTATTTATACAGCCCAAAATGCCGTTAGCCTTCTTGGCAACAAGGGCACACTGTTGACTCATACCCAGCTTCTCGTCTGCTGTAACCCCTAGGTCCTTTTCTGCAGAACTGATGCCTAGCTAAACGACTTGGTCCCTAGTCTGTAGTATTGCATGGGATTCTTCTGTCCTAAGTGTAATGTTTCATCACTTCCTTAAAGATTGGTTAGAAAATAAACATTCCCTGGTTAAAGTCATAGCTCCTTTATTCTGTATTTGACAATTATTCATAATACACTAGAATGTTACTCTGGGTTAGTGACAGTGCACAAACCATGCTCCCAGAACATATTTCAACTCTTTGCCTCTGAATCTCCACTGCCTTATACTACTGCAATCATTTATAGCCATCCGAAGTGGGTGTAAAATGCTTTTGAATCAGAACGGTAGAGCTTCAGATCCACTCTGCGCTAATGTAAATGACCAGACAAGGAAGAAGGCAGTGCTATCCACTCTGCAGTGTAATTTGCAAATCAGGCAGTTATAGGACATTGTTCTGGCCCAAGGAAAGAGTGAGCAAGTAGCTTAAGTATTAGTAGTGACATTGAAGTTAGTGGCATTACTACACAAAAATGGTAATATGGTGTATTAGTGGGTAAGAATGTGAACCACATCCAAAACACCAGAGTCACCAAACTCAAATGCCATAAAGTGGAGTTGGCCAAGCATGTGGCTTGTTTTCAGCACAATTATCGTGTCTGTCAGCCAGCCCCACCTTCTGACTGCCAGAGGTTTAGGGAAACTCAGATCATGGGGTTGCATCCCTGACCATCTTGACTAATTGCCATTGATGGACCTACCCTCCATGAACATATCTCATTCTGTTTTGAACCCAGTTTACTTTTCGCCATCACAACGTCCCTTGGCAAGGAGTTCCACAGGTTGACTGTGCATTGTGTGAAGAAGTATTTCCTTATGTTTGTTTTAAACTTGCTGCCTATCACTTTAATTGGGTAGCCCCTGGTTCTTGTGTTACATGAAGAAGTAAATAATACTGCCTTACTCACGTTCTCCACACCGTTCATGATTTTATAGATTTCTGTCACATCCCCCACCACCTCAATCAGTCTCTTTTCTACATAGACCAGTTCCAGTCTTTTTACTCTCTCCTCATATGTAAGCTGTCCGATAGCCCTAATCATTTCTGTTGCCTTTCTCTGTACTTTTCCCAATTCTAATGTATCTTTTTTTATATTAGGCAACCAGAACTGCACGTGGTGTGGGTGCACCATGGATTTGAATAGTGACATTATGATACTTTGTTTTATTTTCTATGCCTTCCTAATGGCTCTTAACATTCCATTAGCTTTTTTGGCAGCTGCTGCATACTGAGCAGATGTTTTCAGAGAACTATCCACAGTTCCAAGATCTTTCTTGAGTGGTAACAGCTAGTTTAAACCCCCATCGTTTTGTATGTATAGTTGGGATTATTTTTTTCCAATGTGCATTATTTTGCATTTATCAATATTGAATTTCATCTGCCATTTTGCTGCCCACTCATCCAGTTTTCAGGGATCCCTAAGTAACTCAGTTAAGTACAAAGCTGACTGCACAATCTTGAATAATTGTCCATCTTCTACAAACTTTTCCACCTCACTGTTCATCCCTGTTTCCATACCATTCATGAATATGTTGAACAGCAGTGGTCCCAGTATTGCTCCTTGGAGGACCCTGCTGTCTACTGTGAAATCTGACCATTTATTCCTATCCTTGGTTTTCTACCTTTTAACCAGATATTGATCCATGTGAAGACCTTCCCTCTTATCCCATGACTGCTTACTTTGCTTAAGAGTCTTTGGTGAGGGACCTTGTCAAAGGCTTTGTCTAATGTAGGTTAAGTTAGAAAAATGATTGGTATAAAGCATGATGGAAAACATATTTTCGTAGGTAGTTCTTTGCTTGAAAATGTTAAAAAAAGTAGCTCCATACCACTAGTTAATATCTCATGTAAACCAGTCAGTGATTATTTTGCCTGTCCAGCCCAGAGGGGAAGCCAAGTCTAAATCTCTTACAGGTGTCATCTACAGGCGACCCAAGAAGCAGGTAGCAAAATAGTCCTTTTGTTCTCTCTCTCTCTCTCTCTCTCTCTCACACACACACGTATACGGTAGCGTGTTGTTTATGTGTGCATCTCTCACACAACCCATATACAGGTACGTCCATGTATAGGTCATGTGTGCATGCACACACCCGCACACACTCAGCATATATATTTTCCACAGGTCTGTTTTTTGAAATGCAACATCAACAAGGCCCCTGTTTATCCCAGGGGGTTAATTTGGTTAGACTTTGATACATCACATTGTGCCTAGCGTTAATATTTTACTCCAAATGCCATATCATCTTTTATCTTTTATTTATAGTGATCTTCATATTCATTTCTCAGCCAAGGCAGGCACTGCAGGGAGCACAGACATTGATCTTTAATTTTTTTCTCTCTCTTTTTGTAATGCATACTTTTTGACCCTTAAGAAACCACAGCGACTAAAGAGAGGGGAGGGGGAAGCCACCACAAAGTCTGGGGATTCTACACAGGAAGCTGGAGACCAGACATAGCCTTTGTCACCCAGCAGGATGCTTGGATACAAATAAGAAAATGAAAAAAAATAGTTGTGTGAATTTTCTTTCAGGCGGCAATGTGCCTATGTGCTGCTCATGAACTGAACTGTGAATGCCAAGAGGCAGGTAGACAGGAGGCTCAGGTCAGGGAGGTGTGGCTCTGGAAAGGATGAATGGCAAGACTTTTGGGGGGAAGGGGGATAAGTACCAATAAATCTATATGCAGCACTTATTGACCAATTGATTAGATACAAGATTACCATTTAAAGGGTTTAAATGCTAAGTGGCGTCTCGCTTGAACAACAGCCCAGTTGGACTGTGAATCATGTTCTCCCTAATCTACTCCCTAATCAAGGCTCTTTCTGGCCTGCACGAGCTGATGTGGGGCAGGTTAATCAACTGAAGATTGTAAACAACATACTGCAAACAGACAATGGTCAAACTTCAGCAGTGTTGGAGCCTTAGTTATGCGCTGTAAAGGTTGGGGGTTAGATTCACAAAAGGACTTAGGCACCTAACTGTCATTTTAGGTGTCTAAATCTCAGAATCAGGCCCCAGTGAGAGTAACAAAGCACCCACTCAGCTGTTCCCAAACCCTGTAGGAACCTAAACTCGGCAGCGTAAAAGTTCCCTGAGCACCTATATTTCTGCCTCTAGTCATGTACACTGCAGCCCCACACCAGGGAACTGGCTGGCTAAGCCCAGAACAAACCAGGGGGAAAGACACATTCCCCTGCCTAACTCTCATGTGAGGTCTAAATCCCAAGCCTGAGAATTTGTCTACCAGATTGGGTCCCTATCAGCAAACATACACAAAATGGCTGGAGGAGGACAATCTCCCTCATAACATTCAGCCCAGTGGTTAGGTACCCATCCATGACATAGGAGACCACTGGTCCAAGGCCCCCTTCTGTCTGAGGGTAATAAGGGGTTGGTACGGGGATCTGCCACGTCAGGCAACTATCCTAACCACTGGGCTAACAGTTATAAGGCAGCAGCTCCTCTCACTCAAATGGAGTAGGATCCTAATCCCAAGAGAGGGTTTGCAGCTGAGACTCCCATGCAGAAGGCAACACCTCTCCGCAGCTTGGATTTAGCTGTCTATCTCCAAAAGCGGCGTGGAGGTTAGCACACACTCCTTGGCATCTCCCCTTGGCTAGCTTAGGCAAGGAGTGTCCTGGCATGTTGGCTTTTGTGAATCCATTCTAAGGTGTCTATCTCTCCCCATTGTAAAGCAAGTAGGTGCCTTACCCAAGCTTTGAGAATCCCAGTGATTTTCTAGCGACATGAAAGTTAGGTATGGTGATGCTCAGCATCACCACACTTAAGTTTGTTTATGAATCTAGGCTGAGGTGTCTTATCTAAACCTTATGCAGCTTCCCTTGCGGTATCTTCCTCTTCTGATTTTCATCTTATTCTTCATCTTCTTTCCTTCCTTCTGACACATTATTCCATTCACTTGGCTCTTAACTCTATCATTTTGCCTTTTGCAGCTCACTGTGTGAGCTCCTGGCCCATCTCTAGCTGCTTCTCCCAATCCGTTCTCTCTCACTGCTAGGCTGCCTTCAGTTTGGTTGCTCTGGCCAGATGCTTTATTCAAATCTCACAGGCCTGCCGCTTCCACAGAACATCCATGTCTTGCAGTCCCACCCTGCGGAAACCATGGAGTGTATGAACTTTGAGGCAAACAGCTAACTCAGCATAACTTGCTAAATCCCCACCTGGATAGCAACAAAGGTAGGAAGCCCCAATGGGGACTGGGTGGAAGGACACAGGCTCAAATTCTAACAGTAGATTTAGGGTCAATTTGGGATTTGGTCTGAGCTTCATGCTGGGTGGCATCTCTCTCTGTTTAAGGAATATATAGGCATTTCTATGGTGTTCAGCAACCGCCAGAGTATGGTATTTGCATAGCTGGACTAGGCTGGGGCTGCTGAAGTGCAGCCCACCCTGTGCAGACTCTGAGCTCCTAGGAATTGGGCAGTTGTTCCCTTTTCCATATATGGCTGGTGTGGAGAGAGGTCCAGGCCTTGGTCTCAGCTTTGGTGGGGGAGGGGGTTGCATCCCCACCCACAGGGAAAGGATGAAGTGTCCTTACTCAACCATGCTGCAATTCATTCAGTCATCAACTAGCCCCCATACAGAGAATTTGAGGGGCAAGGGCATAGAAGGCTCCTTACATTTCCCCTGCACACTAGGAACAATCTGGCTGCCAATGAGCATCTTTCTCCCTGTTTAAGTTATTTATTTAATAAAATCATTACTCTTATCCACTAGGAAACAGCTTTGTCATGCTTCTTGGAGTGATCCATCTGGCTACACCCAGGGTGACTGGCAGAGTGTGTGTGTGTGGGAGGGGATGGGGAATGGGAGGGGAAACAATTATCCCTAAGATTTATGTCACCATCAAAGAACAACTCCAGTACTGGTCTGTCTTTGACATGCTAAATGGCGAATTTAAAACCCATGGGTTTTGATCCCTTAATCACTATCTATGAATACTGGCTTAGAAAAAATGATGGGCTCAGTTTTGCTCCAGATACACAAGCAGAAATTCCAGTGAAGTCAGGTCCAATCCCATGGAAATTGTGCCTAATTATCTGAGGGAAAATTGGACCCTAAAGGAACAAACAATCTGATGACACTTAGTTATTAAATCACACATCTCTAGACATTTAAGAATAATTTTAAAAAAAAAAGACTTCCAAAAATAAATGCATATAAATTATATCCATTTAAAAATTATGCTTTTTCTTACAGTTCAGCATGATTTCACCCTCCCTGCTTCTGCTGGCAGTCTGTAGCTAGCACTGGGCAGAGTATGTGCTAAACCCGATTAAAGAGTGTAGCAGTTGTAGTCTTACATTGCGCTCACCTGGCGTCTGTGGAGCTGATGCCACCTTCTGCAACCCCACTTAACACGACAGTGGCTGCTGCAGTCACAATCAAGCTCTGAATGGTTTGCTAGTAAAGAGAATTTGAGTTAAGATTTCACAAGCAACTATAACTGTGTGTCCATGTCCCTGCCTGCCATTTACTTCATGGGGACACAAATGTTGATGAACCAATGTATAAGGAATTACGTTATATTAAAACTTATAATGAAGGGGTGGTAAAAATCTCTAAACTGCTCCAATGCATTTCAACAGACTGTCACTCATTGTTTAGGGCCAAATAATTACGACTATAAAAAAAGAAAGCAGTGAAACTACTTTGTCTCTGTAGTGCAGTGAGACAGGCTGCAGGAACATAGCCCAGTGGGGTGGGGGGAATTCACCAACAGCTGTCCAATGGGGAGCAGTACTCTGCTTCTCTGCTCACACTGCCAAGAAAGTGTGGGTGCGTGGTGGGGGGTTCTGATATGGACACCTGACCACTGGAACTGGACTGAGAAACAAATCCAATTCTCAAATGCTACCAACAACCCCTCAGTTGGTGTCACAATACTACAGCACGTGCTGTGCCTTTGACCCTTCCACAGTCTTTCTGGGAGTGCCCTCTTCTTAGTCACAGGCCCTGAGCCTCCACTTTCCTCCAGGGGGAGCCCCACGACTCCATTAATGGGTCCCGGGCTTCAGCACCTCTGTTTTGTGCCATGGCTCCTTCAGCAGGTCCAAATGAACTTGGACCCCTTTGGAAACAGCCTTTTGGGAGCTTATGCAACCAGCAGATGCCGTCAGTGACACAGGACAGTGTTTTCAAAACAAGAAATCATTTATCAGTCAGCAGGAATACACTGTTCAGGGGTTAAAATGGTAAAAAAAAAAGTCTAAGAGTAACACTTCAGTTAGGTGAGAGTTAGGTTGATTAAGAAGGTTCCTCTTGGGAGCAGCCTGGGATACAGACTGCATGCCTGCAGCAAGCCTCCTGGGCCCTACCACCCTGTTCTGGGTTGGATTAGCTCTCTTCCACTGGGAGAACAAAATTATCTCATATCTGTCTCTTAACACCTTACTGCTGTCTCTCCAGTTGAAGTCATGCTGTGTTCATATGTACTATATATTCCTCTCTCCTTGGATTGAGGTGAGGAAGAGCTAGTACACAGCAGGTAATGGACCAGTCACATTCCAAAATGTCGCTTTGGGAGATGTTTCTATTTAAAGAGTCCAGTGGTTGGTCTTCATTGCATCTCCAAGGTAGTGCTATTCACGTGCTGCAATTCTTGATAGGTCATTCATATGAACCCAGACATGTCTCCTTGGATCACATCCAGTCCATTTATCACTTATTCCCCTGCTCCCAGCAAGGGCTCTGGAAAGAACCAAGCAATAGTGGTACAAAAGTGAGTCACCCCTAATTCTCATAAAAACACAGAAATTTCCCATGTTCACCACAGTTGGTAACAGCTTTGGGGCACTAGCGACCTTAAACTGGTAACTTAAAGATTCCATATGTCATTAGCAAATCAGTTATCTATTCTGCCAGAGTTATGCTACTGAATATATTATGACATGCAACTTCTCTATGACTTACAGATAAATCTGAAGACCACGACTATGCGCTGTCGTCCTATATTAGCTGATACTGTGGTTAGTTCTGCTAAATCTCCAGGCTACCTTAAAAGCTAGTCAGTCTTTAAAGAGAGCTCTTCTCCTTTCCACAACCTTTTCTCAAACCCACAAAGGCAGTGGATACTCTTACAGGGTTAATTTGCTTAGCTTTGGGTTTAGATTCATAGAGCACAGTGTGCCCAGCCTTAATATTTTACACTGTAAGCCATATCATCTTTTATCTTTTATTTATAGTGATCCTCATATTAATTTCTCAATAGCAGCTGGCACAGCAGGAGGGACAAGGCATTGATCTTCCAATTTATCCGCTACTCTTACATGTCCTGAGGTCGAAGCAGCCTAGAGAGATTGATGGAGCTCTGGCATGAGTCCAGCCGCTGTGTGTTTCTCATGCATGAAAATCAACAACAGGAAACTGAAATTTGACAATTGCCAGTAATATCAGCCACCTCTGTAATAAATATAACAGGATGCTCTTCAATAATTTAATGGGGTATCTGGCTTTTCAGTAATGAAAAATCAGCCATGTGAGAGCATGCGTGTAGCTGTTGTGTGTGTGTGTGTAAGTAACGAGAGCAGTAGCAAACATAGCTATGCTATTTGTTTTGTGTACAGAACAGAAAGTCATAAAAGCAAACTATATTGAGATTATATACATTATTTCTTTATCAGTGCAGGGAAAACTACAGTAAAATAAGAAAAGATTGCAGTCATGTTTTCAGATGCTAGGTAAGAATATATACTCCCTCTAACCTTACAAAATGAGTCACAGATGCTATATTCTAAGCTGTGACTAGTATCTTGGAATCATTTATAAAGCCTGCTAGGGACAGGCCTCTGAAGGATTATGCAAAGAGAAGACTTTCTTACTCTTAATCATTATATTGCTTGTAGTCGCACAACAGGGCTTGACAGCTCTTGCTGTTTCACTTCCATTTTATGTCTTTTTTTTATAAAAAGTAGTTGATCTGCATTGTTCACAGCTATGAACCACAGACCAATTCCACACACCCTCCAGCCTCCCTTTCCTGTGTGTGGTCAGATGCAGCAGGACAGTTTGATAATCACCATTATGTCTTTGCTCTTAATTTAACCTCCCAGCTCAAGTTCTGCTGTAGACAGTGGTCAATAATATACTACTGCACTCTTGCCACTAAGTACAGTACATCTCAACCAACAACTTCTATTGCAGCTAGAAGAAGGTAAAAAGTCAAGTGTATGACTGAAGCTTGATTAGACATGCAAAAATTACACTAACCCACCACAACCAGGAGGAACTTTATCTACAGGCCACACATACACACTCAAAATAAGCTATGATAAGACAAAGTTTAGCTTTCACTGTTATGCATTCAAAAGGCAGGATATTACAAAGTTAAGATTGCACATGTAACCTTATCTGCCCCCCTTCTAGGCGCACACTTTAGGCTACAGTATTTAGTTATATGTTCACATGCTCTTTCTCAAGTAATACAATAGAATATCAAATAATTTTTTTGACAAACTCCTCTCCTGTGGATTGTAGCAGATCTGAAGGAGAGCAACAGTGGAGCTACACCCCACCCCTACTATGGGCCTCAGTAGCCCTCCATTAGTGTCTGACAATGGTGAGCATGGACTGAGGCAAGGGCTCAGTTGCATTTTACCATTCTTGATAGAAAGGCATGGTATGACCAGTTGAGCTTTATGTGGTAATGGGGCTATTTGAGAAAGGCGGGTGTTGTAAATGAAATCTCTTACTTCAACTTTGCAGTAAAAGCTATGAAAGGTTCTAAAGTAGAGCAGCAAAATTGCAGGAAACCACTGCAAGCTATTTTTCGTTTTTTTTTTTTTACTACAAAGCTCCTTTAGTCTCAGAAATTCAGAATCATTAAAAGAAGAAAAAGAGAGCTGAGATTCAGGGATGCTATGAAACTCAGCTTTAGCAATTTTCTAAAGTATTTAAATGTATGTATGACTCTAGAAATTGAAATATAGGGCGATAGGAGGAACTGCAGCGACTAGGAATTCAGAGCCAACTTCCTTTCCCCGATCATCTATAGGTCAGAGGTTCATCCCACATCTCTACTCATTGAGTCCTTGTTCTCAAAGCTGAGATTCTTATGATCGGAGTTAATAAATAATGGTGTGTGTGTGTGTCTGTGTGTGTGTGTGTCTGTGTCTGTGTGTGTCTGTGTCTGTGTCTGTGTCTGTGTAAACTCACTCAACAGCCTTTCTTCCCTAGACCAGCATCTTTAAGGTTATGGCTATGGCTACACTTGCACTTGCTTGCTTGCTTTGAAGCGCTAAGTGTAGTCAAAGCGCCAGTGCTGGGAGAGATCTCTCCCAGCGCTGTCCGTACTCCACCTCCCTGTGGGGAATAACGTACAGCGCTGGGAGCCGCACTCCCAGCGCTGGGGCTTTGACCACACTGGCGCTTTGCAGCGCCGCAATTTGCAGCGCTGGAGAGGGTGTGTTTTCACACCCTGCTGCAGCGCTGCAAATTTGCAAGTGTAGCCATGGCCTTAGTATCAGTTTTGTTCCTAGACTGTGGTCTGGGAAGATAAATGTTTCCAGCTTAGTTGCAGCAAGACTGGGGGTATTCCCTAATTAATAGCTTCCCCATTGTTTTTCTAAGGACCCCTGGCTGTACTCTATCTTTGCCATTGTTTCATTTCCTGTTCTCTTCCCTAACAGACAGTTTACAAAGTTGAACACTCTGATTGACAGTCCCACCTCAGAATACCCTACAGCCTAATAGTTAGGGCACTCAGCTGGAATGTGAGAGATTCTGGTTTAAATCTGTGCTCCCAATCAGGCAGAGCAGGTATTGCCATTAAAACACTGGGCTATTGGCTATGATGGGGGCAGGAGGGGGGCCCTCTCTCTTCCCTCTTCTTCCAAGAAAGGGCTGAGTCAGGCTGACCTGGCTTAGGTGCCTAACTGAAGGAGAGGATTCATAACTGAAAATCCCAAGCAAAGACTGATGGGCCTGAAGGCAACACCTGTCAGATGCCTAAGTTCCTTTGAGAATCTGGGCCATACATCCTACCCTTTTCCTCTATATTTCGCTGCTGGCTAGCTTAGGCCGCAGCGAATCCCTTTCTTAGCACCTAAGTGTCCCATACAATTAATAGAGAGCCTGGGCCTGTAACTCATGGCTCAGAATTCTACCATGCAGGCAGTCATACTTGAGACCCATGAGGAAGATGGCTGCCTAGTCCCATACTTCCTCATCCCCCGTATATCAATTCATTACTAATTACTTTCCTAGCAGATTAGCAATCAGTTTGTCAAAAAAAGTTTAAATTATCCTCTGGATAAACTTAAAACTATGAATATGGATTCCAATGGAAAAATGAGAGAACAAACGACCTAAGACTGAATCACCTAAGCAGCTGAAGGGGGAGACCTTGAGGCCACAGCAAAACCTAGCCCAAGATATTGCAGCAACTTCAAGAATTTCTCACAGACCAACTGGATTCAATCTCAAAAAATATTTGTGGCCTCTCTAAAGATCTGTGTGATGTAAAATGCTGAATGGAAAATGAGCTACAAAAGACTTGGAAAATGAGCTACAAAAGACTGCAATTGAAACCAGTGACATTAAAGAGGAAACTGCTTCCTTACAGCTTAAACTAGACAAACTGGAAGAAAAAACAGGATGACTTAGAAAACAGACCTTGAAGACACAACCTTCACCTCTTGGGCACTGCTGAGGGTCTAGAGAGGAAGGATATAATCAGCTTTCTTCAGAAGCTGCTCCCTGACATAGTTAAATTGGACTCCCAGCTTCCCCCATTAGATACTGAGAGGACTCACTGAATGCCTAAGTACTAGAAGGCAGGAGTCTGGAGAGCCCAGGCCCACCATCTTCAAGCTGCTGAAGTTCAATGATAAAGTAACATTAATGAATGCTGCCAGAGAAGCTGTACAAAGGCCACAAAAGTTCTCTTTTCCTGACTTCTTAGCTGAGCTTAACAAAAAGAGAGCTGCATTCAATGGCATAAAACAAATCTTGAGGGGGACCAATATTAGATACAGCATCAAGTACACATCTACCTGCACTATGGAGTTATCAGGCTCCACAAAATTTTGCAAACTTCAAAGACTGAGATCAGATTTGACCAAAAATAGCAGAATGTTTTCATCATAGAAAGCATACCTCAACAACTTTAAAAATCAGTTTGTTTTCCTATGTATCCTTGTAGATCTAATACTGGTCACTAATATAATCTTCCCGCTCCTAGCAGATGATTGAACTTGCAGAGAACGCACAAGACTTACCCAAATTATGAAAAACGCCTACGTTCTCTAATCAAAACCAACTATAAATATAATGAATGGTTATCCAGACAAGTACAATTTGTACTCAACAGGACCAAACAACAATATTATGCATGGAGAGATAAAGGAGATAAACTATTTGCCGGAAGACTTAAGATGGAACTAGCCAACAACAACAACAACATTTCTTCCTTATTAAAAGACAATGGGAGTGCCATCCTTGAACCAGTAGATATAAATAATTAAGCAATTCTATCAAGCTTTATATAAATCAGACATCCTCTTTGACTCTAATAAATTTGATCATTTCATTGAAGGCCTATCTTTTAATACTCTAACTTCAGAACAAGTGTTTATGCACAAAGCTATCACAACACAAGAGGTCAAACAGGCTCTAAAAATATGAATTCTGGCAAAGCACCTGGGATGGATGACTTTCTAGCAGATTTCCACAAAACATTTTTTAATCAGCTATCTTCTATTCTTTCAAAGATCTTCACTGAAACATTCCAGGAAGGCACCATGCCTTGTGACATGAGAACTGCTTTAATTACTTTTAATAGTAAAGAAGAACAAAAACAGTTGTAACTGTGGCAACTTCCACCCCATCTGTTTCTTGAACACAGTTTGCAAAATAATTGCAAAAATGTTAGTGATACAACTGAACACCATCATCAATTATACATACTGATCAGGTTTGTTTCATTAAAGAAAGATTGGCTGCTGATAATACAAGAAAAGTTGCTTATTGGATCCACCAAGCTCAGATGTCAGATGTTCCCTCCATAGCCTTATCTCTAGATGCAGAGGAAGCGTTTGATAGGGTTGAATGGCCTTATCTAATGTCTGTCCTTAAAAATAAATAAATAAAATAAAATAAATCAGCTTTGGAATAATATCCGTGTAAGGCGGTCATGGTTCTCTCTAAAATTTCTTCTATTGAAGTCCCAAAGGCACCTAAATTTCAGTAGCCTTCCATGTTCCAGATGAGTGCCCTAATCACTGGGCCAAAGGTTACACAGGGGCTGCTGCCTCCTCTGTTTCTTTCACAATGCAGCATCTCCTCCCAAAAGTTAGGTGCTGCTATGCTGAGTGTTGCAATGCCTAAGTCCCTTTGTGAATCTAGCCCCAGATTCCTTTTGCTGGGGCTAACCTACCAATAAATTCTGGCCCAGCTTTGTGTTCAAATGTCTGATTAGCTGGCCTTTAGACCCTGTGGTGGACCAGGATTGGCAGGTGGGGCTGCACAATCTAACATTCATGAGGTAAGTTCAAGTGGAGGCACCATCCCTTTCCCCTCCCCTATCCTGGTATACCTCTCCATCCACATGCTGGAGTAGAGGCACTGACTACTTCAGTCAGTTGTGCATAAGACATTTAAGTTCTTGTGTTGTCTATTTTGTTTACTGATGTACCACATTTTTCCTTTTTGGTGCTGGAAACTTGATAGGGCCATTGAGCAAGTTTTTACTGTCTATACTGAAGATCCCAACTTTGGTTGTTTACGGGATCATTTTTCTACAAAACATTTGCAAAACCGCTGGCTATTCAATGTGAGGGAGTTAATGGTGTATCTCAATGTGAAGAATCGGAGACATAGAGAACGTAAGGGTTCAGGGCAGTGAAACCACTGGTCTACACTGCTTGAAGCTGTCCTTGATCAGCTCAAGCCTGTTTTACAAATTGAGAGTGTTTTAGTTTACAGCATCAGGCCAGGCATGGGTAAGTCCTATGGCTGGGTTAGCCCAGGGAATGGACAAAAGAGCAAGGGGTCGTTGGAGTTGCAGTAAAGACAAGGGACAGCGCATGGTCAGTAGATTAGCTGTGGTCACCATTTACTGCAAGAAATATTTTTTTTCTTGTCCCAGGGTGGATTATTATTGTTACAGTCTTTCCAGTCAGTGTGATCATCCTCAGTACAGTGCATTCTGAAAAAAATCTGAATAGAGACTTTTCAGAGTCATATGTTACCTCTCTCTCTGATATATCAACACTGAGTGCAAAAAGTGATAGCTGAAGCTGGAATCTAAAAAATGCAAGGAGGCCTACTTGACCTTATATGATGAGGGCTGCCAGTGGGCATAAAGCACCATCAGAGTTAATGAAAGAAAACTTAATTAACAGAACAGTGTTCTAGTACTTCATTTACTCACATTAAACAAATGGTATCAATGGAATCTGCTGGATGCATGACTCTTTTGGGGTGTGTGTGGGGGAAATCAAGCCACTTATTTAGATGCCTCAAAACAGATTTAGGGGGTTAATTTAAGGCAACCATTATTTTTTAAATCTTGGCCTCCAATTTAAAAAAAAACAAAACAAAAAAACCAGTAGTCACTGTTTCAATGAATATCACAAAATGCAATGTTTTGCACTGCCTCCTGCTGGTCCTTCATTAGCAGTTAACTAACTAGCAGTATTCCCTCAGTGGATATAATCTACCACACTGATGCATAAACCAAAATGCTTTTGTGTGAAAGTGTTACTCTAGAATAAATTGAAGTTTATGTTATTACTGTTAAACAAAAACAGTATCATCCAAAACCAGCTCTCTCATTCAAATGTTTGCTCAGGAAACATTGATTCATTCTCCAAAGAAAGACAAACACTATATGGAAGTAACAAAACAAACACTAACTGAGTAGAATATTGAAAACAATGTTGAGTAAAAAATAGAATATAAAATGGTATCTCTTCATCTTTCCCCACCTCTCCCCCCTTTTACTTTCCATGAAAAAAGCTAGGATCAATGCAGTGTTAAATAAGATTGTTTCAAATGGAAAATTTAGAAGTTAACATTTGAAGCTTGTAATTGTTTCAGAATCTGGCCCCTTCAACTTGAAATACTAAACTTAAACTGCTGAGTTAATTGTCTCCAAACTTAACTTGTTTTGTAGATCTTACTGAGACTTAAAAATGAGAACAACTCTGATATTGGAATGTACCATACGCCAAGAAATGCCAGTTTGTGTAGCATTATATGTTAAGCGAGACATAATTTTTGATATGCATATGTTGTGCTTTAAAAACACAAAAAGCAGGGGGCAGGGTTGAGGTTTCAACCTTAACAACACTTGGTGTCCTGATTTCTGAGAAATTAAGTTCTCAGTAGTAACACTGTGTGAGGCCAAAAACAAAATTTATGTTACAGTGACATCCTGTTACTTTTTGGAGGGAAATGGTTTTTTTTAAAAAAAAACAGAGATCACTTTTGGAGATTAAAAATGGTCATATCCTCTATCAAAATTGGCAAAAATATATATGCTATCAAAAGATAAAGCAGGCAATGAACACAGAACCTAAGAGATCTGTTAATTATCCTCCCACCAATGTTGATTCTAACATTAGCCAATGTTTTGACAAGTCCATTTGAAATTACTCCCATGATGGATTTTTCCACCATTTTTTGTTCTACAGTCTAACGCAGTGCTTCTTAAAGCCGGTCCACCGCTTGTTCAGGGAAAGACCCTTGAGGTCTGGGCTGGTTTGTTTACCTGCTGTGTCTGCAGGTTTGGCCGATCACAGCTCCCACTGGCCGCAGTTCGCCACTCCAGGCCAATGAGGGCTGCGGGAAATGCGGCCAACACTTCCCGCAGCCTCCATTGGCCTGGAGCGGTGAACCATAGCCAGTGGGAGCTGCGATCAGCCGAACCTGTGGATGCGGCAGGTAAACAAACTGGCCTGGACCGCCAGGGGCTTTCTGTGAACAAGCGGCGGCCTGACTTTGAGAAGCACTGGTCTAATGTATCCCATGTTTAGAACACTGTTCCTAATGTTTGAGTGTACATTTTGTGTTACTTAATTTCATCCTATTACTAATCACGCTCTCTTATGCCACTCTAAACAGTTTTGCTTCCTTTTTGTTGGTGGTGGAATTTTCATCCCGCAGGAAATTCAGATAGATAGAAACTTGTTTTCTCACTGCATTGGGACAAAATGTTGAAATAGCAACAAATTTTCACAGAATAGCAAGTTTTGAAAATTTTTATTCTAAAATTCAAAAGATCTCATTTTGGCTTAGTTCAAAATTTATCTGTCCTCTTAAGGTGCTGCACTCCCTCATAGGAGTTGCAGTTCAGGCACCTCATGCCCCCATTCGCCTCTGTTGGTTTGGCTCCTCAGGGGGACTTCATGATGCACCATGGTCATGTGATTCCCATGATCCAGAAGGGAGGCCATGGTATGTCATGAGAGATTGAGTCAAGCCCATAGAGAAGACTAGAGGCATGAGGTACTCAAACTATAACTGCCATGAGGCACCATGGAAGCTCAGGCTGGCTGATTAATGTTAAATAGATCCCACATGAGATATTTCAGTTTGGTTCAGCAAACCATAATGTTTTGATTTCTGTCATACTGACCAAAAAAACACAATATTTTTAGTTTTTCCTGTCCGAAAAATAAAAAAATGTTTTCTGCAACATTGAAATTTTCCTCACACAAGATTCTGATTTTGTGGAAACTACTTTCTTTCAAAAGGGTACTTAAGGAACTAAGTGACACAATCTTGGAGCCATTAGCAATTATCTTTGAGAACTCAGGCAGGATGGGCGAGGTCCCAAAGAACTGGAGAAAGGGCAGACATAGTTTTCCTATTAAAAAATAGATACTAAGAGGACCCAGGGAATTACAGACCAGTCATCCTAACTTCGTAGTTGGAAAGATACCAGAACAAACTATTAAACAATCAAATTTGTAAGCACTAAGAGGATAATAGGGTTGTAGGGGATAGCCAACATGGATTTGTCAAGAACAAAATCATGCCAAACCAACCTAATTTCCTTCTTCGACAGGATTACTGGCCTGGGGGAAGCAGTAGATGTATATCTTGATTTTAGTAAGGCTTTTGACACAGTCCCACATGACATTCTCATAATGAAACTAGAGGAATACAGTTTAGATGAAATTACTATAAGGTGGGCGAACAAGTGGTTGAAAGACCATACTCAAAGTATAGTTATCCAAAGGTTCATTGTTGGACTGGGAGAGCATACCTAGTGGTTCTGGCAGGGGTCAGTCCTGAGTTTGGCACTAGTCAATATTTTCATGAATGACTTGGCTAATGGAGTGGAGAATAGACTGATAAAAATTTGAAAATGACACCAAACTGGGAGGAGTTGCAAGCACTTTGGGAGACAGGATCAGAATTCAAAGTGACCTTGGCAAAATAGAGAATTGGTCTAAAAATCAAGATACATTCAATAAAGACAGGTGTAGTACTTTGCACTTAGGAAGAAAAAAAAATCGAAATGTCCAACAACAAAATGGAGAATAACTGGCTAGGTAGTAGTACTGCTGAAAAGATCTGAAGGTTATAGTGCAGTGGTTCTCAATCGGGGGTACATCAACTCATCTAGAAATTTGCCTAGTTTTACAACAGGGTAGATAAAGAGCACTAGCAAAGTCAATAAAAAACAAAAATTTCATACAGACAAAATGAGAAAGTAAGCAATTTTCAGTAATAGTGTGCTGTGACACACTTGTATTTTTATCTGATTTTGTAAGCAAGTAGTTTTTAAGTGAGGTGAAACTTGGGGGTATGCAAGACAAAGCCAACTCCTGAAAGAGGTACAGTAGACTGGAAAGGTTGAGAACCACTGTTACAGGGGATCACAAATTGAATATGAGTCAACATGATCCAGTTGCAAAAAAAAAAAAAAAAAGAAGCAAATATCATTCCAGGATTAACAGGAGTGTCATACGTAAGATACAGGAAGTAATTATTCCACTCTACTCAGCACTCATGAGGCCTCAGCTGAAGTATGGTGTCCATTTCTAAGTGTCATATTTTGAGAGAGTCCATAAGAGAGCAACTAAAATGATACAAGGTTTAGAAAAACTGAGCATGTTTAGTCTTGATAAAGAAGACTGGGGGTGGGGAGACAGACAACAGTTTTCAAATATGTTAAGGACTCTTACAAAAAGGATTGTGAGCAATTATTCTCCATGTCCCCTGAAGGTAGGACAAGAAGAAATAATGAGCTTAATATGCAGCAAGGGAGATTTAGGTTAGATATTGGGAAACACTTTAACTATAAGCGTAGTTAAGCTCTGGAATAGGCTTCCAAGCGATACTGTGGAATTTCTGTCACTGGAGGCAGGTTAGACAAACACGTGTTGGGATGGCCTAGGAATACATGGTCCTTCAGTGGAGACGACTGAACTAGACAACTTCTCAAGGTTCCTTCCAGCCCTACATTTCTATGATTATATAACAGTCATTCTATCCCCGCCTTCCCAACCAGAATGTCATTTGGCCAAACTTCTCCCTTTCTGTTTCTAATGCTATGGAACAATCCGAAGTTTATAAACTAGATGCATCCACTTCCTCTCTTGACATTAAACCTCACTGGAATATCCTTTGCCTATTCTGCTACAGATGACCATGTCACACTCTAATATCTCTTCCTTCCCACACAGCTCTAACACTCACCGTTTTATAGTCTCTGTTAAACTGTGACTGTAATACTACCTAATGGCTGACAAAATAGTAAGCATAAAACCAGGATCCCCTTTTTCAGTTCTGCAGTTTCCACAGCCTTTATTCCATCTTTGCATTTCATGTTTCCATCCATAAAAACTGGGTTCGTCATTTCCAGAGTCAGTAATAACAATTCACACAAAAGCACTGTAAGAAAAAGAAGAAAAGTTTAGAAGAAACTCAACAACCTCTTAAATTTGAATCTTAAAGCTAGCATTTCATGTGTTCCTAAGGTGTTATACACTATAAGAAACACCTTAAGTCTGAAGTCAAACCACAGGCTTTCATCTATAGGTAATTAAATGACCCTATGTTTCAAGACATAAGTCAAGAAATTTCAGGAGTACAGTAATCCTTATAGACTAATCCTCAAGAATTTTTCTTCACAACATGGGAGAGGTACTGCAAAGAAGCTTATGGACCAAGAAGAGAATTTAATGGGCTCTTAACCCCTTTCGATTGATGTACATGATGTGGGATTAGGAAATAGAGCAACTATGTAAGTGTCATTTCGTTTAGCAAGAAGTCCAGCAAGCGTGGTTGTTTAAAATTGTATGTGCAGCTGTTCTTTTTGGCACTGAATCTTAGATCTTAAGAGAAAACGTGGGGGAAGCCTTGTTGTATTATAATTGTATCAGAATATCTCATTTTAATCAAATGTCATTTTCTTCTGGGATGATAGCACTCTAAAATTAAAAAGTCAATTTTAAATTAAAAAAGGTTAATTTGTTGACCTCAACTTTGTTTAATTGTTACTAATGCATTTTATGCTAATTAAACAAGGTTTCCCAATAATTATATGAGGAAACTGCAAAGCTTTTAAGGCTTCTGTTAATCCAGCACCCTGTGGCTGCTTATTTCTAATTTGTTCATTTTAATACACCAATTATATGAATTAGACAAATAAATATGTCATAAAGAATCTATCGTTTCAGGAACCCTGACCTGCAAATGCTTTACATTTGATGAAAAATACAATGCTGCATTATTTCTCAGCAATAATAATGAATTCAGTGAACAAGGGTTTGTTTGGTAGATTGAAACATCAGCATTGTCTAGTTGTTAGACTTCACAGGCTCAAAGTCAGTTGACTATGTATAACATTCAAACTAATTTTAAAAAATTGCACTATGTACCAATAAACTAATAGCTCTAGAAAGACTAGATGATTTTAGATATCCTGCCCAAGCAACATTAATTCTGGCATTTTGTAACTTTCCGTGCTTGATTTTGTAGCCTTAATAATGGTCTTAAAATTTAGTTCATTTTGTACACAATTTTCTTAGTTTTTTTTCCTCAAGACTACATAAAAGCAAAACCAAATTCTATTATGTTCATCTGTACCAATCCTATCCCCATCATCCACATGGCTGGGGCTCTGAACCTTCAGCACACACCTCTAGTACTTGAGCTACAGAAGCAACAACATTGCCTGTTACTAGAAAGCTGCTCATTATTTGTTGACCAGCCATTAAAGGAGGATGCTCAATATAGTCCATTATATATGAAAGTTTTGCAACATTATACAGCATAACCAAGCACAAGGTTTTGGAAGAAACTTTTCAAGACAGTGTCATCCACTTAGCCATTCTAAGACTTGTGTCTATACTGGGGGTGGCCAAACTTACTGACCCTTTGAGCCACATGTGACAATCTTCACAAGTTCGAGAGCTGGGGTGTGCCTGCTGGGAGGCATCTGCCCGGGCTCAGGGCTTCAGCCCTGTGAGAAGCGGGGTGGTGGGGGTAGTGGCTTCAGTCTCACTTCTGCTGAATCCCCAAGCCCTGGCAGGCATACCTCTTGGGGCTGAAGCCCCAAGACCCCTTCCCTGCTGGGCAGAAGCCCCTAGCCTCACTACCACACAGCAGGGCAGAAGCTCTGAGCTTCCCAACCCCACCCCTGGTCTGGTAGGGAGAGAATGGGGTAGGGGCACACTTTAACTATAAAAGAGCCACATGTGGCTTGCAAGCCACATTTTTGCCACCCCGGTGTATATGAAGGGTGAAATCCTGCCCCGCATTGACATCAATGGCCAAACCTCGATTGACTTCCACAGGGCCAGGATTTCACCCCGAGTGTGCCACATGCGATGTCACACTATGTAATCACCCAGTGTAGACAAGGCCTAGATTTTGCATGGATGCAGCTACACTGATGACTAAATACCAAGTGTAAACAAGGACTTTGTATGCTTTTCTAAGTGCATGCATACAGTGCTACTTAGATACTATTCTTTCTTGCTCTCAAAAAAGTTATCTTCCAGGCAGAAGGGGTGGGGAGGAGGGTCTAATTCATACCTGCAATAACAATTCCAAACACAAAGACCAAAAACTATAGATTTATTTGTTTCTTTTTTATGGCTCTCTGCTGATGGGCTATTTTAGTCAAAAAAGGGTTGAAAAAGACTTCCAGCTGCATAGCTCTGAACACTAGCAAAGCCTATTAGTAAAAAGGTGTTATAACACTCCAGACCTCTGAGTGGCCACCTCTGAAAAAGAGTGGGTGTTAAATGGGTGAAATAGGAATATGGTTACCCAGCTTCTTCCCTCTTTGGAAAAGCCAAGAGCAAGTAAACTTTTCCATTTTATGAAGAAGTCCCCCATCCTCAGTCAGATGGGGGAAAAAAGACTACATCTGATATATTCTGTACATAAACAGTAACACAATAGCAGTATCAAATTTGTCAGGCAATTAAACTTTATGCCAAGCTAATTCAATTTTTCTGTGACTTTATTAAGTTCTATGAAAAAATGAAATCTGTTCTCTCCAGTAAATCACAAGTTTCACAAAGCATTTTTAACACAGATTCCTTGCTCTGATATTTTGATATATTAAATATCCAGCAAAGAATTTCCAGGGTCATAAATCTATAGTGATAAAATTAATCCTATTGCTGAAGAGAAATAAATATTTTATTGCAGTTTTATGAGCTTTTGTTCCCTTTTCACTTGCAAGTAGGTGTTGGTTAGTGGTACAAAGACATTTTGCTACTGAAAAATGTATTAGAACCAATACTGCAGTAACAGAATTCCTATCTACAAAGCTGTTCACTTCTCACGATAAAGATTCGAGAGTATCCCAAAGAACTCTTACAAGGGACTGTTGTCAATACCACCAATGATTCTTCTCCCCATACTTCAGACTCTGGAATATATTCCACTGATATTAGTGATTATTATTATCATTTCAGTGCCATTTGAACATCTCAGTATTGAAGTCTACTGAGTACAAAAGAAACAGGCAAACTTGGAGACCACAAGCATTGATCTAATTAATCTTGGATTTTATTTTCTGCAACAATAACAGCCTTGTTTTCCTTAGCAATGAAAGGAAACTCAAAGGTGTCCTTTGCCTTGATCATAACTTGGTCTGAGGTGTCTGGTATAGTACATTTCATAATAAAAAACAAGTTTATTGAAAACGGAGACAGTATATAATAATTTTATAAGCTAGATCCTCAGCAGCAAAAGAACTTCATGTGACACAATTGAGAAAGGATCAGTGCAAAGATGGGAATTCCAGCTGAGTAGTTAAAGAAGTGAAATTGGGGGCGGGGGAAAGGAACATGATCTGGTACTATATTACAGTATATATAAGTTGTGCCACTCTTTAATCAGAGTACAACAGATAAGCATAATGGGACTGATTCTCCATGGCCTTGGCATCTTGTGCTGTCATTTACACCTGTGCAAAGTTAGTCTAATTGCTACCATTCCAATTTGGTAGCCTATTACATCCACTTTGCACAGATGTACATGCCTAGTTATGTTGTGAGGCATGGGAGAATCAGACCAATGTGCCCAAAGGATTTCTATATAGCTTGACAATTCCTCAAGCACAGCAAATAAAAACAAATGGAATCCTGGAACACTTATGAGGAAAATTTGACTCACTAAAATATCATAATCTATTTAAAACAAAAAAAACTTCCACATGCACAATAGTGCATTACCTTACATGAAAACATTACAAAACTCCAGAGAAGGCACAGGTCACTCAACAGGTTGGGCTTTTGTCAACTACTAAATGATTTCGCCAAAACACTGTTTCCTTTAATTCCTTTGGCAAGTTTCTGTTTAGATTTGACACAATAAATGTTTGTGTTTTGGGATTAATTAATTAGCGGATCTATCTTTTGAGTTAGGCTACTCAAAGTATGTAAAAAGGCATGAGTTCTTCCTCTCCCTGAATTCTTCCCTTCCCCATTTCGGAGAATGGGATACACAGTATTTTCTAATGAGTTAATAAGTCGATGTGCCAAAATTGCTGCATATATTAGTAATGTAAACTCTGAGGATACCTAACAGACTGTATACTAAACAGCTTTCTCTGTATCTTGCTTCACTATAGTTCTTCTACACTTAAGGATATCTCCAAAGAAAATTTTTCCTTTTAAGATGTTATTTCTGTCTTTTAAATATTTCTCCACATTGCAAGTTTCTCTAAAGAAATACACATTTGTCTGTATGAAAGTAGAAGAAAATAGGAGGATTCAGGATTTAAAGTATATTCTCTTTGAATATAGATAGTGGAAAGAGGTCTTTGAATATATCAAGCAACTGTCTAGTAGTGCAATCCAATTCTGGTTTCCGATTAGATTGGTGGCTCAGAAGCCTAGAAGTGGTTTTTGTCTTGACCTCAAAAATATTAACTTGTTTGCATCAGAACCTGTCTGCCTTGACAACTGCCTTGACAACTCCTATTAAATCAATAGGATTCTTTCCACTGATTTCAATGAGAGCTATAGTAGACCCTTATACTGATACTACAGTGATGAGCATGATAAGGGCTGGGACAGGCACTATTCTAAGGCCTGGTCTACACTAGGACTTTAAATCGAATTTAGCAGCGTTAATTCGAACTAACCGCTCAACCGTCCACACCAGGAAGCCATTTAATTCAAACTAGAGGGCTCTTTAGTTCGAATTTGGTACTCCACCCCGACAGGTGGAGTAACGCTAAATTCGACATGGCTAGCTCGAATTAGGCTAGGTGTGGATGCAAATCGAACTTAGTAGCTCCGGGAGCTATCCCACAGTGCACCACTCTGTTGACGCTCTGGACAGCAGTCCGAGCTTCGATGCTCTGAGCAGCCACACAGGAAACGACCCGGGAAAATTTGAATTCCTTTTCCTTTCTGGACAGTTAGAATCTCATTTCGTGGTTGGACATCGGGGCGAGCTCAGCAGCACCGGCAGCAATGCAGAGCTCTCCAGCAGAGGAGTTCATGTAATCTCTGAATAGAAAGAGGGACCCGGCATAGACTGACCGGGAACTCTTGGATCTGATCGGTGTGTGGGGCGAGGAGTCTGTGCTTTCGGAGCTGCGCTCCAACAAACGGAATGCAAAGACCTACGAGAAGGTCTCCAAAGCCATGATCCAGACAGAGGATACAGCCGTCATGCAACGCATCGCCGCGTGAAAACCAAGGACCCCAGACAAGGCTACCAAAAAATCAAAGCGGCAAACGGACACTACGGAGCCTGCCACCACTGCCCCACCAGTGACCATGGACTCTGATGATGGTACAGTGTCGACGGACAGTTCCTCGACGATGTTCACGGACGGGGAAGATGAGGAAGTGTTTGTGGAGGACGAGGCAGGCGAGAGCGCTTACAACGCTGGTTTCCCCGACAGCCAGGATCTATTCATCACCGTCACGGAGATCCCCTACCAACCTTCCCCGGCCATGAACCCGGATCCTGAATCAGGGGAAGGAGCAGTCGGTAAGTGCTTTAACTATGTTAACTTTTATTCTTAATATAACAGGAATCTGAAGTGTGTGAGAAGGAGGTCTCTCTATATATGGTGATAGAACAGAAATCCTCCTGGGAGATCTCCACGAAGCTCTCCTTCCATTAATCGATAAGCATCAGCAGGAGGTTCCTGGGGAGAGCTGCCTTATTGGGTGCTCCGTGATAGCACCCTTTTCCGCGCGAGGCTTTCATGCGGTATTCAGGGAGCATTGCCTCCCCGAGCACGGCTGCATCGGTCCGTGGTTCGTGATAGATTTCATGCAGCATGCGCTCTCTATCTCCTTCAGTGCCCATCCTCATGGTGATCTCGCTAGGAGACTCATGCATCTAAGTAGTGGAATTACTGTTATGGTGCGCCTGGTCCAAAGTATTTTTAATAAATCCACGGACAGACGGCATAGCACAGACTCAGCACGCACCTGCGTGACGAGCGTAACGGAAAGCCAAAGAATATAATGGACGCTCATGGAGGGAGGGGGGAATGAGGACGCAAGGTATCCCACAGTTCCTGCTGTCTCCGAAAAGTATTTGCATTCTTGGATGAGCTCCAAATGCTTCTAGGGTCAAACACAGTGTCTGCGGTGGGTCAGGGCATAGTTCGGCAATTTGCGCACACACCCCACCCACCACCAGAAGTGAAAGGGAAAACAATCCTCTCTTGACTCTTTTACATGTCACCCTATCTTTACTGAATGCTGCAGATAGACGCGATGGTGCAGCACTCAACACCAACATCCTTGCTCCCCCCGCGCTATGGGTGGCTGATGGTGCAATATGGCTGGTATCCGTCCTCATCATCAGCCTATTGGCACATGGGGCAGTGCAAAAGGGCTGTTAACCATGTGTACTAGCATCTGTGAGGTCGATCAAGGGCGCCTGGCCCTAATTTTTCATGGTAGATGGTGCAGTATGGCTGGTAACCGTCCTCATCATTGCAATAGGGGGCTGAGCTCCATCAGCCCCCACCCTTCCTGTGTAAAGAAAAGATTGAATTGCCCCTGGACTAGCAGAGGGATGATGGGCTCCTTCATCCACAGTAATTAATGTCCTGCCTGGACTATCATTGCAGCTGGAGGCTTCCTTCCACTCATTTCTCACAAACAAGTCACTGTGTCTTATTCCTGCATTCTTTATTACTTCATCACACAAGTGGTGGGACAATGGTATGGTAGCCCAGGAAGGCTGTGGGAAGGCCGGAATGAACAGGTGGTGTTGTTGCAGGAGCACCCCCTGTGAATAGCATACAGCTCCAAATTTATGCAGGATCGGACACAGAGCAGCTGTGCTATCTGGTTCTATGATACAGTGGTTCTCTAGTACACTTGCCCATAATCTAGGCAGGACTGATTCTATTTTTAGATACCAAAAAGGAGGGATTGACTCAGGGAGTCATTCCCAATTTTTGCTTTTGCGCCCCTGGCTGCTCGGCCAGGGGCACTTATGACAGCACCAAATGGTGCAGTGCAAAAGGACAGGTAACCATGCCCATCTTATTACCATCTTATTACCAATTTATGGTATGGTAGATGGTACAATATGGCTGGTAACCATCTCTGCTGTCATGCAAAAGCAAAAGCATGCTGCTGTGTAGCGCTGCTGGACCGCCTCTGTCAGCGGCATCTAGTACACATACGGTGACATACACAAAAGGCAAAACAGTGTCCATGGTTGCCACGCTATGGCGTATGCCAGGGCAATTCTGGGAAAACGGGCTGGAAATGATTGTCTGCCGTTGCTTTCCCAGAGGAAGGAATGACTGGCGACATTTACCCAGAATCCACCGCGAAAATTATTTGTGCCCCAGCAGGCACAGGGGTCTCAACCCAGAATTCACAGAAACAGCCTAGACTCAGTTAATTGTTCGCAAAAATGTATCTTTGCAAGGAATTCACTCCCTGTTTCCCATCTCACAGCTTCCACTGTCTTCAGACCTGCCACAGCATCCCCCTCGCAGAGGCTGGCAAAGATTAGGCGGAGAAAGAAAAAGACAAGGGACAAGATGTTCGATGAACGTATGGGCTGCTACCTAGCCGAGGCGGACCAGCAGAGCCAGTGGAGGGAGACCGTCTCTCTGTACCAGCGCTCACACAGCGAACGGGAGGAGAGGTGGCGTGAGGAAGACAAGCAGGCGACTCAAACAATGTTTGGACTAGTGAGGGAGCAAACGGACATGCTCAGGCGCCTTGTGGATGTTCTGCAGGACCGCAGGAGGACAGAGCCCCCCTGCAGCGTATCTGCAACCGCCCTCCCCTGCCACAAAGTCCCATACCCCCCTCACCCAAAATAAACAGAAGGAGGGGCGCCAGAGGCCGTGTAAACTGTCACTGCACCCCAGCAGAGTGCTCAAGTACCCAAAAGCTCTCATACCCTACATTTGCAGAAGTCGTTCCCTTCCGGACTCACGCAAGTCCCAATCCCAGTTCCATCCCCTAAGTGTCTACTTAAGTAATAAAAATACTTTGCTGTTAATTACTGTTTCCGTCATGTTTTTTCAAAGAAGACTGTGTTTGAATGGGGGGCGTGGGGAAGGGGGTTGTTAATTGCATAGGACAGTCACCTTTCCCAGGGTACAGACACGGGGGCAGGATCAGCAGCGGGTCACACACACAGTGCAGTCAGCAGGCACCATGGTCGGTATGGGAGGTGGTTTCCAGGTTCTGTGTGGGCGGGGGGATGTGACTTTGTAGCGGGGGAGGGCGGTTACAGATCTTATACAGCGGTCCTTGTCCTGGACCGCTGAGTCACGCAGCAGAGGAATCTGTATCCGTACTCCTCCGCCACAAGGTCACATATCCCCCCGCACACAGAATTCGAAAAAGAGGGATGGCAGGCTCCGTTGAAAGAAGCATTCCGGCACTGCGGACCGCTCTAGGAGCAGGAGCCTGTCATTCGTTGAGTTTAGAGGCGGTCTTTACATCACCGCACACCCTACCCAGCACAGTCTGCCTCCCAGTTTCAACCCTTTAACGCAAAGTCATGAATAAAGAAACCTTTCTTCAGTAACAATGGGACATGTATTTTATTTTTACACGTGTGTTGGAAGTGGGGGAAACGGGGTGAACGGGGTATGTAACCAAAGAGGAGAGTCAACACTCAGTGGGTAAAGAAACAGGGGCAGGTTCAGCTTCTCTGTAAAGAAAATGAACAGTCACAGGTCACGCTGCTCGCTGGTATTTGAAGAGTTCCTTGTCGCTGTCCCAGGCGCCTGTATAGGGCTTCATGAGCAAGTGCATTAGCGGGCAGGCTGGGTCCCCGAGGATGACTATAGGCATCTGCACATCCACAACAGTTATTTCGTGGTCCAGGAAGAAACTACCTTCCTGCAGGCGTCTGAGCAGCCCACAGTTCCTGAAAACACACGCATCATGAACCTTGCCCAGCCACCCGACGTTGATGTTTGTAAAACGTCCCCTATGGTCCCCCAGTGCTTGCAGCACCATTGAAAAGTAGCCCAATTTCTCAGCAGCTGACTGTGGAAGACATGGACGATAAAGTGCGAGGAGGAGAAAACGGCGATGATCGCAGCGGGCTCCGTGCTTGCAGTGCTGTGGCGTCCGCGCTGTCACTGACCAGAAAAGTGCACGAACAGATTGCCCGCAGGCGCTTTCAAGGAGGGAGGGAGGGAGGTTGTGATTGACGGTTCAATGACGACACTTACCCAAAACCACCCTCGACACATTTCTCCCCCCAGCAGGCATTGGGGGCTCTACCCAGCATTCCAATGGGCAGCGGGGAGTGCGGGAACTGTGGGATAGCTTCCCACAGTGCACCGCTACCAAAGTCGACGCTGGCCCCGTGAATGTGGACTCAGAAATTCGAATTAGTGTATTTAGTATGGATACACAAATTCGACTTCATAAGGTCGATCCACAAATTCGAACTAAGTTGATTCGAAATAGTCTTGTAGTGTAGACAAGGCCTAAGATCAGAAGCTTCTAATGCCAACAGACCCTGGTCATTGGTGGGCAGGATCGAACATGGGACCTCTGGAGCTTAGTGCATGAGCCTCTGCCACCAACTGGCTGTTAGCTAAGGCTGTAGGGCACTCCTTCTCTCTCTCTCTAAGTGGTCTCGATGCAACTAGATGAGACAGAACACCACACCCAGGAGGTGTGTGGGTTACATACTTCCCCTAGCTGAGGAAGCATGTCCCAAACTTCAGAGATTTCCTAGCTGAAATCCTGGACAAGCCCCCACTTGTAATGCTGACAGACCCCAGTCAGTGGTGGGCAGGATCTAATTTACGACCTCTGAAGCTTAGTGCATGAGACTCTACCACATGAGCTAAAAGCCAACTGGCTATTAGCTAAGGCTGTAGAGCAGAATTATTCATTCTCTCTCCCTCTCCCCTCCCCCATGGGACAGGACACCCACCCAGGAGGTGTGTGGGTTACACAGGCACTAGTCTAAGATCAGAAGAATTTTACTACCTATCTTGCACCTTTTAATTAAGGCCTCTACTTGACTCCCTGCCACTGCTTCTCCCTGCTGCATTATTTTTCTTCCACCCACCCATCTTAGATATTTACAAAGATCCTATCATAGAATCATAGACTTTAAGGTCAGAAGGGACCATTATGATCATCTAGTCTGACTTCCTGCACAATGCAGGCCACAGCATCTCACCCACACACTCCTGTATCAATCCTGTGTCTGAGCCATTGAAGTCCTCAAATCATGGTTTAAAGACTTCAAGGTGCAGAGAACCTTCCAGCAAGTGACCAGTGCCCCACGCTGCAGAGGAAGGCGAAACCCCCCAGGGCTTCTGCCAATCTGCCCTGGAGGAAAATTCCTTCCTGACCCCAAATATGGTGATCAGCTAAACCCTGAGCATGTGGGCAAGACTCACCAGCCATATCTAAACACTAAGCAAGTTTTTTGATTCCCTGTCACCCTTTTCCCCGCTGAATCATCTAGATATCTATCCCACAAATAAGGCATGTAAACATCAAATTGACAAAGTGTTCACATTTTCCTTCAGATTAAAAAAAATGAAAGAACCTATAAATCGCTTATTCAGCAGTAGAGACTGGTGAATTTCATCCTGTATCTACAACAAGCTTTTCATTTTGGCCTAGGTGCCAAATGCAGTGAGCAATTACTAATTCATCACTGTAACCAACAAAGCGTTAGCTGATGAGGAAAGGAGAAACTGTACGAACATGAGTTGGAGTATAGCATAAAACAATAGTGTTAAATTTCCAGAAAGTCAACAGAAATTTTTTAAATTAGCTAAATCTGCAGAGGGTTATGGAAAATTGTAGGAGCAGAAATAATATCTGGATGACGTGATTAAATATTTAATTAAGCTAAATACAGTCCAGTATCTCAATTCAGAATGTATTCTGTGGAATAGCGTTCCACTGAAATGAAGATGAGACTGTTTAAAAGCCCCTTTTAGCTGATTTTATTTAATCGCTCATCTGCGTTCTGCTGCTACTTACTGTTGAATCTTACGCTTCATCCAAGTCAAAGTCTTTGTTCCACCTTTCTACTGAAAAAGTGAACAAAACCCAAGGGAAAAAGACATTGCTAGTGATTAAATGAGCTGCAACCCACTGGGTCCAAGGGAAGTACTCTCCAGCCCCGTACCAAGACTAGAGCAGCTGCATGGCTAACACTGCTTTGTATAGTGTGTGGGGAGAACTGGTGTGGTGTGGGGGGAGAAGGACAGTGAGTATTGCCTGTTGTCCCCTCTTAACATTTAAGCCACATGGCTCAACGTTGTTAATGGATCCTCACAGCATTTGTGGCTAACACACCTTTTGCTCCATTTTCCTCTGCGGACTTGCAGTGGATGTACATTACTTATACTTTCAGTGAAAGGACTGTACTTATTACACTTGTCCATTGCATGCAATTTCTGAATAAGGATATTTTATCAATGATATAGAACACAGTCCCTAACTCCCATACATCAAATCCTGCCACCCACTCTGTGGCTCCAGATAGAGCTCTGTACACAGCTGTAAAATACAAAGAGGCAAAGCAGTATTTAACAGAGTGGCAAGCCTGGATCCCGTGCAGACAGTTTGCATTCCTGGTGTACTGCAGAGCACTATTTCCATGATGGTTCAATGCTCCCCAGTATGGAGGAGAAGTTTGGAGACCAGGCAGGCTAGGGAGGATGCGGGCTGCTGGATCTGCAGCTGGGAGACTCACTGTCATTCTTCCCTCAATTTAGAGAAGATGCAAAACACACACACGTGACTGGAGGCTCTGAAGCAATTAAGTTGCAATAGTGACTTCATTCAGTTCTGCAGCTTGAGAAAGGAGGATTATTCCTTCCTTATTGAGAACTCCTTCAGCAAGCCCACATATGTCACACTGGAGCATGATACAAGATTTGCCCCTAGTAGCACTAGGAGGGGGTAAGAATACAATGTAACCTAGTACACACCAATGAAACTGCTTCAAAGCCCACAGGAGTTAACAGGAGCTTTTCCACGGACTTCCATGGCCGTTGGATCAGGCCTAAAGTTTCCAGCAGAATTTGTAAATGGTTCCTGGAAAAAAGAGAAGTGATACCACCAAGTAGTATAGCTTGAGGTTTAAACAGGAATAGAAAAGTAAATGAAAAGTGTTAACAGTGCCGTAGATAAGGACTTAGTCATTTAACTTCCTAGGCAGCCCTAAACAAGCTTGTGCTCTCTTTCGATTCTTTCTCCCCCTCCCCCAACAGAGCTCTTTTTAGATTGAGTGAAAACGATAACCTGTTAAATTTTAAGCAAACATTCTAAACATAGAAGTTAAAATTGCACACATCCTAGAGAATCAGACCTCTGAATAGCCCCTACACTGGACACGGAGAGTCCTTCATTTTGGAACAGTGCAGAATTTGAACCCATAAGACAATATCTAACTCTGTGCTATATGGATCCATAGATCACTGAAGAGATTATTGCCACAATTTGAAGCAAGTACCATTACAATCCATTAGAATTAGAGACTGGCTTAAATTGTGAGGCCAGGATGAGACCGAATGCAGGCGGAAGATTACTCCTCATCTGCAGGGTTCTTGCACCTTCTTCTGAAGCATCTGGTACTGGTCACTGTTAGAGATGTGCTACTGAACTATATGAGCTTCAGCTTTGATCCAGTTTGGCAATTCCTATTACAATTTGTCCCTTAAAGTAGCATACTACTCTGTACCGCATGGGTGCACTTTGAGGAAGTGATAAAAGGGAATCTCTTTCCCAGGCAAATGCAAGACCAGATTGCAACCTAGCACTCAAGAGAGTATTAAACTGTGGAACTGCCAACAGCCATGGTGACTAGACTATTCTAAAATGGCATATTCTGTCACATCATGCATGGCCAGGCCCACAGCTCTATTTGCATATGCAAATAAATCCAAAACATGCTCTACACATTGCCCCACTTGCATGGAACAGTAAGACACATCAATACACAATGTTTCCTGTTTGTTCTGAGCTATCCTGGTTTGACTTGTGTCAGACACAACTGGCTCCCTCTGTTCACCTTCCCGGTCCACTGCAGCTCAAGGAAGAGCTTTGCTCAAAATGCGAAAAAATAATCACTGTATTGTTTGTTTGTTTATTTATTTAAACTAACACAAAAAAACCCCAAATTGGAATTTAAAACAAGAAAAAAATCTGAATGAAAATATGCCTTGCGGGGGGGGCGGGGGGAAGGGAGAGAAAGAGTCTTCCAGGCAAAAACCAAGTATGGTGCTAACAAGATTCAGCACTGTCTGGCTCTGTTGTTTGGGTTAAAAACTCATTTTTAACTCTTCTGGGCTTTTTAAAAAACTGTGAGGGAATTAGCCCGCAGTTTCATTCTATCAAAAGAGCTTATATGGGAACACAGTGGGGGAAATTGACTAAAATTATGAAAAGTTCAAGGAAGTGGAAAAAAATTGCATTACTGGAAACAGGGTAGCAGTATGCAACAGCAGTAGCCTCAGAAGAGAATGGGCACAGATCTAACATACAATAGAGTTATCTGCTTATGTACTGCACACAAATGCCATGAGAGCAACCAAAGCTATGATATTTCCTACTATTTAAATATGGAAGACAAAACAAAATGATACAAGTCTTCATTTGTTGGCTGACTATCCAGATGTGGAATTTCATTTCACTTCCTTTTTTGTCAGGACAGCTTCAAATACTTTAAATCTGAATGTGGATATCTCTGAACTCTAAATCAGCAAAACATTTGGGAAACTTTGTTCTTTATGCTAGTTTTTTTTTTCTACCTGCTCTTAAAAAGCTTGGACAGCAGAATGCATTCAATCTCAGGCACTAATTTTGAACTCCTCCAAACTCAGATTTTCTATTCTTCTTCCATATGGTACAATACAGTTCATCCATTTTTTATTTACTAATTTATTAAAAAGAAACATGGGCAGGGGAGACCTTTTGCTGAGTAAACATGAATTCCCTTCTGTTAAATATTTAATAGTCTTGCAATCATGACAGGGTTGGTTAAGTATTAATATTATTTAGCAGATCAGGGTGCAACTGTCCTGTGCTTTTTGTTAAAAAATAAAAGCAGTGTTTCTATTATCGATTGTCCTTTTTTGCCCAGATTGGCAACATTGGGCATAGCAAGAATGAGGTTTGCTACAGTGTTTTCCAAGACTATATCAAACGCAGATGCAACCTAACACAACAGCAGGACTCCAACCAATGATGATGTAGTTTAGTTTTACCATTTCATGGAATAGATTATAAATCTGAAAAATTTGGTCATTTATTTTCCAAACATTCAACTGTGTTTGGATTTACTAAAACAACTGGGTTCTCAGCCTCTGTGTCCCTCCCCCCCCCCAGTTTACTCATTCAACAGCATCAGGGACAATGGCTGGTGCATCCTTTCCATCACAAATCCTGCTGGCCAGGAAATGATTTCACAGAGCAAACTAGAAGGGCATAGGATGGGACTCCCACTTCTGCTCCTTTGAAGAGAAGTAGCATGCACCCCAACTTAGTCCATGCTGCAGACAGCAGCAAGAGTATTAGCCAGTTGAAGAGATAGTCCAAGTTCATACCATTAAATCAGACAGCACCCATTCTTTGAGGCATTAGTGTATGGAAGCAGGATCTAATATTTCCATGAACACTGGCTTGGAACCCTACCAGGGAAGAGTCTTTCTTGGTTTACTAGCATATCTACACAGAGCAAGACCTTAGAATTCTACAACAGTATTAGTTCTTTGTGAAAATCGAAATATGCAAGACCAGATGACTGCATAAACAAACAAACAGGATGACAAGTAAAGATTGCAAATTTAGTCTGAAAGCTGAAATATTTTAAATGCTTTATTATTTTGTGGCCTCTGAATTCATTATGTAGGGTTCTCTCTGAAAAACAGACTAACCTTCTTCAGTGCTGGAGGGAAGGAACGAACTTCCTAATTGTGAAACCCCGCCTTGCTCAGAAGATGGTCTCATTGTTCATAGAGCAACCAGTACAGCTTTTTTTTGGTTAAATCTACTCGTTTTCAAAAATGCATTTGCACTCTGATAAAAGGGTAATGCTGACCCTGCTATTTGTTACTTTTACTTAGTGGAGTGGTGGTGGGAGGGATAGCTCAGTGGTTTGAGCATTGGCCTGCTAAATCCAGGGTTGTAAACTCAATCCTTGAGGAGCCATTTAGGGATCTGGGGCAAAAAAAAAATAAGTTGAAGATTGGTCCTGCTTTGAGCAGGGGGTTGGACTAGATGACCTCCTGAAGTCCCTTCCAACCACAATATTCTAGGATTCTATGACTGTAATATATATCATCAAATGCTAAACTAAAGAATTGCCCTTCTGTAAATGGTCAGCAGATACACAGTAACAGTACATACAGTTCTCCATCATGGGTGCATTTTTTTGTAGAAGACTGTTTTATCATACAACACAGTAAGTTTTTCTTTTTATTGATAAAATATTTAATGAATGGCTACAGGTAAACTGTATGTCTATATAAACCTGAGTATACAGATATTGTTAGCTCTTGGTAAGTCATGCAACAGAAAATGATTAAGAAAGTTTATGGCAACAAATCTTGCTGTAAAAAGTCACTTTTATTTGAAACAATTTTTGCCACAACAGCACATTTCAGCCCTTTAAGATACCTCTTTAAAAGATTTAGTGTGTCCAATATAAGTTCCATAGTGTCAGTGGTAAACTTCAAACTTTCAGCAGCTGAGCTGAAACTGACTTTTAAATTTATTGCTACTGAACTTGTTTGTAACTAAACAAGCACTATTTTCTCACCTGTAAGAACAATACTTTGCAGATGCATATACACATGTATTTTTGCAGTTGTAATAGTTCTTAAAAATATTCTTTATTAAGAGATTCTACAAAGATCAGGGTGCATTCTGTATTTTCATGCAATTTAAGATAGAGAAAGAATTATTTCTGAATTAGGATTTTGTTTTTACATACTTTTACCAGTGTTTCACCAGTTCATTACTGTTTAAAAATAAGGAACTAGATAGCAGTGCATCAGAGATGAAATAAGTGAAGGTTATATTAATTTTCATTTTGTGATACCTCAGTTGTTTTGTTTTGGTTCTGCATTGACTTCAGTGTGAATTGGGCCCTAAATATGTCAGATTACAATTGTGGGGCCTCTATAGTTTAGAAAGCCATTGTCAATGAACTACTCTTGAAACACATCTATGGTACTTTACACACAAGACAGACAATGTAGGAAAGAAGAATACCATCTTCTTTCATCTTTTCTGAATTCATATATTCAATAGTCATAACAAGTTCTCAATTTCCACCCCAAAGTTTCACTTGAAATTTTAGGGGAGGTTTTAATGAAAAACCAATGTATTTTGGGGTTTCAAAAACTATTTTTAAATAAACATTTTTTCATGTTTGACAACTGAAAGTATTTACCCCAAAAAAACTTTTGGTTTTCATTAAAAATAAATTCACCAAAATGAATTTTTCCAACAAATTTTCATTTTGGCTGAAAAGTAGTTTTTCTTTAAGGTGTTTTGACCAAAGGGGGAAAAAACCAAACCAAAACAAACAAACAAAAACAGAAAAGCCCACAGCCAGCTAAGTTCTATTCTCTAACTTTGCTGGTAAAGTTACTCTTTTGGGAATATATCCGGCACCTAATCGGCCATATCTGTGCACAAATTCCTAATACCTAGTGAGGTATTCATCAGCATAACTAAGCATGTGGAAGCATATGCATAGTTTGGCCTAAGTAAAGCACAGAATTGTATTCTAGTAGTGACCTACCTCTGCCCCAAGCTGCCCCCCTCTCTCCCTCGAAGGAGGGGTAGTCTTTTTGGAAAATGCTTCTTTCTAGCCCTGATGTAAGGAAGATAGCTGTCTGAGACTGGGATGGGAGAAACCTAAACATTGAATCATGTGAATCAAATTTTAGTTAAAGAATTTATTGAAACTAAAAAAGATGCATGAGGTGATTTGTCTTTATATATGAAACACAGATTTGGTCAAAGTTCTAATTAAAATATTTAAGTTACAAGCCACTCATTCTTAAAACTAATGAGATTACATGCTGAGTAAATGCCATGACTACAAGCAATAACTGCTACTGAGTAGTTTATAGGCCACTTTAAGTCACTCTCTGCTGATCTTTCAAATGCAATTTCATGTAGGGAATTTTGAAGACCACAAAGATATTGTTTCTTACAAGTTCAGTCCCTGTTTTTGCCAGAAGTACTCTCAACCAAAATACAAATGGATTGCAGTTTTTTTAGAATGGCCAGTGCTGAACTCAAGTTATTTTTTATTAATAGATATATATTTAAAATATCAATTACCAGAAGATCTGGAGGCTCTCCATAGAATTTATCATGTACAAGGAAGAGAGGTAAATGGTTAAGGTTCTCCCTACTTTTTTATTTAATCTCTGAATTTATATTTAGGTTCCTATTTTAGGGGAGTCAGTAGAGATTCCTCTACAAGTAATTGTTGGACAATGCATTTCTGAGGAGATGGTATTGCATTGTGTTCAAAAGTGAAGAAGTGGGTTAGGCCTGATCTATGGCAGAGGCTAGTTTTAAAGTTATGGGTCTTCAATTGAGAAAATTCTGTTAACTCAGCATTCCTTTTGTTCACAGTGGGATTTGAAGTAGCTGTGCCCCTGGTCCTTCAGGATTTGATATGGCCTATATCCAAATCCCATTGAAATCAACGGAAAGGCTCCCATTGACTTCACAGTCCTTTTATAGGTTTGATCTAAATCCCACTGAACTGGATTCTGTACTATATTTGTGCCCAATGCACCATACAGACCCCTGTGTTGTATTTTCATAGAATATCAGGTTGGAAGAGACCTCGGGAGGTTATCTAGTCCAACCCCCTGCTCAAAGCAGGACCAATTCCCAACTAAATCATACCAGCCGTGGCTTTGTCAAGCCTGACATTAAAAACCTCTAAGGAAGGAGATTCCACCACCTCCCTAGGTAACTCATTCCAGTGCTTCACCACCCTCCTAGTGAAAAAGGTTTTCCTAATATCCAACCTAAACCTCCCTTACTGAAACTTGAGACTGTTACTTCTTGTTCTGTCATCTGGTACCACTGAGAACAGTCAAGATCCATCCTCTTTGGAACCCCCTTTCAGTTAGTTGAAAGCAGCTATCAAGTCCCCCCTCATTCTTCTCTTCTGCAGACAAAACAATCCCCGTTCCCTCAGCCTCTCCTCATAAGTCATGTGCTCCAGCTCCCTAATCATTTTTGTTGCCCTCCACTGGACTCTCTCCAATTTATCCACATCCTTCTTGTACTGTGGGGCCCAAAACTGGACACAGTACTCCAGATGAGGCCTCACCAATGTCGAATATAGGGGAATGATCATGTCCATCAATCTGCTGGCAATGTCCCCATTTATACAGCCCAAAATGCCGTTAGCCTTCTTGGCAACAAGGGCACACTGTTGACTCATATCCAGCTTCTCGTCCATTGTAACCCCTAGGTCCTTTTCTGCAGAACTGCTACCTAGCCATTTGGTCCCTAGTCTGTAGCCCACAGTGCATGGGATTCTTCCATCCTAAGTGCATGACTCTGCACTTGTCCATGTTGAACCTCATCAGGTTTCTTTTGGCCCAATCCTCTAATTTGTCTAGGTCCCTCTGTATCCTATCCCTACGCTCCAGTGTATCTACCACTCCTCCCAGTTTAGTGTCATCTGCAAACCTGCTGAGAGTGCAATCTATGCAATCCTCCAGATCATTAATGAAGATATTGAACAAAACTGGCCCCAGGACTGACCCTTGGGGCACTCTGCTTGATACTGGCTGTCAACTAGACATGGAGCAATCAATCACTACCCGTTGAGCCCGATGATCTAGCCAGCTTTCTATCAAATCCACCGTATAGTCCATTCATCCAGCCCATACTACTTTAACTTGCTGGCAAGAATACTGTGGGAGACCGTATCAAAAGCTTTGCCAAAGTCAAGGAATAACACATCCACTGCTTTCCCCTTATCCACAGGCCCAATGATCTAGCCAGCTTTCTATCAAATCCACCGTATAGTCCATTCATCCAGCCCATACTACTTTAACTTGCTGGCAAGAATACTGTGGGAGACCGTATCAAAAGCTTTGCCAAAGTCAAGGAATAACACATCCACTGCTTTCCCCTTATCCACAGACCCAATTATCTCCTCATAGAAGGCAATTAGGTTAGTCAGGCATGACTTGCCCTCAGTGAATCCATGCTGACTGTTCCTGATCACTTTCTTCTCCTCTAAGTGCTTCGGAATTGATTCCTTGAGGACCTGCTCCATGATTTTTCCAGGGACTGAGGTGAAGCTGACTGGCCTGTAGTTCCCCAGATCCTCCTCCTTCCCTTTTTTAAAGATGGGCACACTAGCCTTTTTCCTGTCACTCGGGACCTCCCCCGATTGCCATGATTTTTCAAAGATAATGGCCAATGGCTCTGCAATCACATCCGCCAACTCCTTTAGCACCCTCAAATGTAATGCATCCGGGCCCATGGATTTGTGCTCATCCAGCTTTTCTAAATAGTCGCGAACCACTTCTTTCTCCACAGAGGGCTGGCCATCTCCTCCCCATGCTGTGCTGCCCAGTGCGGCATTCTGGGAGCTGACCTTGTTCATGAAGACAGAGGCAAAAAAAGCATTGAGTACATTAACTTTTTCCACATCCTCTGTCACTAGGTTGCCTCCCTCATTCAGTAAGGGGCCCACACTTTCCTTGACTTTCTTCTTGTTGCTAACATACCTGAAGAAACCCTTCTTGTTACTCTTAACATCTCTTTCTAGCTGCAACTCCAAGTGTGATTTGGCCTTCCTTCAGCCTGTCCTGCCTATCAGATGGACTGCAGTGTGCTTTCAGGTGGTTACTTTACACTGAACTGAAGTTTTAGGGTCTTATGCCAGATATTTTTGCATCTGTAGTTTTCAGTGTGATTTCCTGTGATTCATTAAACATTAAATGAATGGGATTGTTCTGATGAGTTGTGTAGCAAGATCAGTGTCCTCAATGAACTTGGAAGTTAATAGTCTAAATGCACACCCTCTTGTGGCTTTGTTATTAGAGCATCATTCTTTAAAATACATAAAAATATAAAGCCCATTGTTAGGGACTATGGTTCTGCAACATTTGACCAGTCCGAATTATAAACATCTAACTTGGGCAACTACAAAGACCTACGCATCCTCTACACCATGCAATCTGGGCCAAGGAACCACAGTGTCCTTCTCTGTTGTTGAATCCACTTGCTATGGGTCGTGCAAGAGAGAGACTGGATAGGACCCAGTAATAATAAAACCCCTTAATTTGACCTGTGTATAAGGCCTCCAATGTGCTTTAATAGGCTAAGCAGCTTGGGATTCTCATGAAAAGTTTTGCAGGCACTAAAGTGGCAAAAACATATATATGAAGTCTGCTGTCTAGAACTGTGAAAAGAATAAACACTTCATAAAACCTCCTGCCACAGAACCAAACATATTGAAATGACTTTTTATGGAGATATTGAAACAACAAGGCTTGTTTCTCCTGAGGGTTCAATTATTTGGAGTGCTGGTAGCGAACTTTGATTGATAAATCTAACCTTTACTTTCCTGGCAATAGTTTGATCACAGTGATGAGAGAGTTAGAGAATGGAAGAATAATATTTGGATTGCAACAAAATAATGAAAATGCAGAGATTGCCTTTGACTTTTACAAGGTGAGAAATGATTTCACATTTTGACTGTATGATGGCAGGAATCCCTTCTGTAAGAGGCAAGCCTGGACTTTGCATAAGGTTATTTTCCAAACTTTACAAGATTTTTTGATCTTTTCGAACATAATTTTCATGACATATTCAAATACAATTCAAGTTATAGTGGAAACACCTGTGTTGGTTTTTTTTTAAAGCAGTATTAATGACTGATAAAGCCAACGTCATGACAGCATTTTATATAGGACATTTGAGCTAAAAAGAAAAAAATGGGCCAACCCACAAGAAAACTTAAGCAGCCTTTCCAACCAGAAAGATTTGCAATGTTTGTCACCTCAGCTCATTCAAGTACACCCAACAAAGATGTCCACCTGGACTCTATGGGATCTCTATACGTCTCTTCAATTACCCCTTTAAGTCTTTATGTTTCACCCTTTTCTGCCACTAAACTTCTCTGTCTAAAATCTTCTATTGTTTTCCTCGACCCTTTCTCTTCATGTAGAGAGAGGAGGGATGGTCAATGACTTCAATCACACCTCTCACCTACAGAGCACCTCCTGATGTCCAGATATCATGTTGCAGGGGTTCTCTCAATTCAGTGCCCCTTTTAATCATTCTGGTGTCACAATGGCCTGTCCCTGTATGTGTCCTAGCTCTCCAGCCAGCTCACTGTTCAGTCCATGCCTCTTCTAGGGGAAACAGAAAAGCCCCAGATAGGAAACCCCAAAGGCTAATAACTCCATCTGGGGCCTGTGATACTTGGCCTCTTCTCCTTCTGATGCCTGTACCTTCCCCTCTTTTTCTGGGGAACGGTATGGGAACCCAGGCCACCATGGGACCCTGCTTTAGGCAAATAAGGACTACTTCTTTGATCCCTCTTCCCCTTCCCGAGCTACTTCTACCTTCACCCTGCTTGGCTACATTTTCACTGGTCTCTGGCTAAGGAGAAGCTGTGAAGAAACACAGATCTGGGTGGGGATAGCAGAGTCCAGACAAGGAGGTGGGTTCTCAAAGACCACTCACCCTACTTCTTTTCATCACCTGGGCTATATTGTGAGAAATTCCTCGGTCTCTCACATTTAGAGTAGTCGATTTCTCCCGCCTCCAGACAGGAGTTCCCCCTCAGATCTCTCTCAGAACGTCCCTCAAGCATCTTCCATTAAGCTAGTCTATTCTTCACTGCTTTATGCAAGAGTTCCCTCTCAGCCTTCTTCCTGGAGCTGGGGCATGAGTCTCAGGCCACTTGTCATGGAAAAGTCAGCTGCAAGACTTTTGCCAGCTCCCTTCAGCTGAATATCCCCTCCAATTAGCCTTCCAATCTGGAGGGCTCAGCAGGCCAGCCTTCTCCTGTCAGTGGTGTCTGCCTGCTATGCTGGGAGGAGACATCCTTTATGCTGTTCCCCTTTTCCCAGCTCCTGTGACACACTGACAATATCCTGAGACAATCCTTGTGGAAATAAGACAATTCAAAAAGTTTAAGTTAAACTTTATCAAATTAAGGTTAATACATTGCAGTTGTATATGTGCTGTGGTGGAGTTGTATGAACTTTCTCTAATAGGGAGAAGGGGGATGCTATTGTACTTCCTCCTCTATCAACCCTTTGAACCTACCACCCTGGAGAGGTGTGTGTATACTAGTTCAAACTGGATTCTCCAAGTACCGGGAGACAAAGAAAGCATTTTTGGATAAATAGCCTGGTTTTAAATTGGCTCAGGGCCTTCTTCCTGAGCCAGCAAGTGGACAGAACCTCTGATCCACAGATGGCCCTAACGCCTCGGGTAGAGTTGGAAGGACTGGGTGCTTGTTCTGAGTCGAAGCGGTGATGAACTGGTAACCACAAGAAATCCCCTTTGGGTAGGGACTTGAAGGACATTTCCTGTCAAAGCCCATGTTAGGGTTGAGGTTAACTCTGGTAAGCTTTATTAGCAAATGTCGAAGTTCATTGATTCTTTTACACGTTTCCTTTGTAGCGCTTTTAACTTGAAGAATAATGTAGGCTTGCATAGGACGTTGTGTGTGGTACTTTATGACTATAGCAGTTACACCAGTTGTCTGACTCTGAAGAGAAAGCAAGCAGGTATCTACAGGTGCGAAGACATAGTGAAGACAGGAAACGGTTCAGCCTGGAAATACCTAGTTCATAAGGGAGAGGGATGTGGGTCTCCAACAAAGAGAGGCAAGAGCTGGGGAGCCAGAAGCCTTACACCGAGTGATCACACTGGGCCGCTAAGGGGAAATACAAGTTCAGTTATGTTGACATGTGACAATTGCTTCCTAGTTGATTGGTGGGAAGGGAGACTTACCCTGCCTTCTCTACACCATTCATTCCCAGGACCCTTAAGTCTATCTATTGGACCTTCCAAACACTTAAAGGGCTAGGTGGGCTGACCATAGGCGATAATGCCCTCTATGGCAACCCATTCCACCACAGTGAAAGATTTCCATCAAATGAAAGATCTATCATTTTATTCCCAAAAGTTTCCATCTGCACGATTTCCATTCACTAAGAGTCAGATTTTTTCCACCCTTACTGACATGGAGATGTACCATACGTCACAAGTAGTTCCACTGAAAAGATCAAGAAATCTTGCAAGTCCAAAGGATACATGAGGAACCAGTTATTACTCTGGGTGGCCCTAAAAAGTGAATCTGACCATCACGATTTATTCTGAAAGTCAAACATTCTAGACTTTTTTCAAACTGAATTTTCTTTAAACAGGGCTTTCCATCTTCCTCAAAAGCAGTATTGTGTGGCTGCATGCTAGAGTTTGGAGAAAAAGCATTTCTTCTGAGGCTAAGCCATACTGGGAGAGTAGGAAGATGGACTGCTCAAGCACCAGTGTCTGGAGGCATTATGGCTACTGGCAGTTGGGGTTTAGCTTGAGGAGAGAGACACCCCCTACTGCAGCTTGAAAAAGGTACACAGAGTGCTCCTTACAGTGCAGCACTCTCAGTATGGGAGGGCGTGGCCACAGCTATACTCAGTCAGAAGCAACCCTCTTGGCATCTTGCCATCTTCTATGCTTAGAGAGTCAGAATGCTGAGACACACATTAAAGCTGCCTCCAGCAAAGGTGTGCTGTTGGGAGCGAAGTCTCCCTGCCAGCTCTCAACCATGCAGGGCAAGTGTAATTTAGCCCTAAATGGTTTAGTTAGTGAAATCACTGCTAGAGACTATAGTTAATCACAACAAATTGGATCCATATAAAGCAGTCCTCTGCTTACAGGCAAACATGGGCAGTGGATCACCTTACTACCTGCTTCCCCAGAATGCAGACAGTCTATTTGTCTGATGTCAATCTAGACGTCTGAAGCTTAGGATGCATGCACAAATTTTAAAAGTAGCAGTTCTGCCTAGAGAGTTACAAATTAGTGCAGCTCTGAATGATTTTTTTTGCAACACCCTCCCCCCCCAAACACACACAGGAAACTGTCAACGTTCTAGGATTCAGTTTTATCTTTACCAAATTCCAGCTTCTTATTTCTATTTCTCTGTACTGACAAGAGATAACCTCATACATACACACATCCCATGTGTAATGGTGAAATTTATATGGTAAATTGCATAAACCATGTGATAAATTTATCAGGCACTGTTAAGAACATTGCCTTCTGCCTGCTAATCCATCTCAGAAAGTCTACTAACATTCCTAGCCTCTAAACTGCTGCTTCTCCCACCCCACTTTAAGTCAACCTGCCAGAGACTGCTGAAAAATAGGAAACAATTATGGAATTTTCCCCTCAGAATTACCCATTACTTGTAAAATTAGGCTTCTTGGATCAGCCTCAATGAGTGAATTTCAAGCCACTTGGAACAACTCTTGCAATGTGATTGATGTGTTAACAAAACTGAATCTACAGTTGTGAGTGCACGTGCGCGCACACACACACACACACACACCACAAAGCCACACCCCACCGAAAATAAAAGTAAAAGGTCACTTTTGAAAATAAAGGCTTTAATTCTCAACAGATGTCTAGTACAAAGGGAATGGAGCAGAATGGCACGCAGACAAAGTGATTTTAAACTGACAAGAAAGTTACATTGAAAATGCCTACGTAACCCACACACCTCTGGGTGTGGTGATCTGGCCCTCTAGTGGCACCGAGACCACTTAGAGATTAATGAGACTGCTATACCCTAAGCTAAGCACTATTTGGCTTTTAGCTCAGCAGTAGAGGCTCATGCATTTAGCTTCCCAGGTTCTATACCACCCACCTATCTCTCGGGTCCGTCAGTATTACACCTATACATGTGCCACTCGGAAGGCTACATTTTCTAAATGGCGTCTCAACTTGCACATGCATAATTTGTGTACATGTCTTTGTATCTGCAAAATCTGCATTTGACCAATACAAACCTCTGGAAACTGTATAACTAATGATTTTTTCCTGTACACATGCAAACCCCATTTGTAAAATGCATGATGATCAAGTTTAGGGGGTGAACTCCCCCTCCCATCAATATGGGATTAAGAATTGGCCAGAACTTTCCCTGGAGATTGCCGGAGTTAGTGATCCTTTTCTGTACTTTGGATTGTCTCCTCTCAGGTCAGCCATGAATCTTCAGAAAATGCTCCATATTTCACATACACATCAGTTTTGTCTAAGTAAAGCTCTCCAGAATGATTCAGCTAGGATGTATGCTTATTTCCCTATGTTTCCTATAATGTATGATGCCTCCATCCTGCAGTCACTCAATGTTCACAAGCAAGCTGGTCCTCCATGTTTTCAATGGAGATATGACTACAGCTGTGCCAAGAATTGTGTGAGTTTGGTTCACTGGACCAAATAAGTTTCTGGTTGAACCAACAGAGCTTTTGTTTTGTTTTGGTTCCCAGCAAAAAACAATTAAAAATGAAAATTTGGGGTTAAACACTTCATTTGAGCTGAAAAGTTTTGTTTTGATTTCAAGCATTTGTATCTGCTTTTTATTGAATTAAAAGAAAAAAAAAAGAGGATATTTGGAAATGCCATTCACGCTATCACATGAGGAAGGGTGATGCGTCCTCTACACGTACATGCCTCTGGTTAGGACACACTCCTAGGATGCAAGAGACCTGGATTCAAGTCCCTGATCTCCCTGATTCAGAGAAGTGGGTTGAACTGCAGTCTCATGCTATTGTCCAGTGGTTAGGGTGGATGCTGGGGTGGGTTTCACTCTCTTCTGGTGAAGCTGTTCCACTTTGTATAAATAATTAAAATTTTAATAGGAATAAGGACTGGAAGCCAGATCTCTTCCCAGATGAGTGCGCTAAGCCCCAGGCTACAGAATCACCCACTCACACTCTCTGGGGCCCAAAGTGGCACGCCTTCCACAGAAGAGCAAGAGATCCCAATGGTTAGGGCACGCAGGGTATGGGAAATGAAAGTTCAAGTCCCTGCTCTGCATCCTGCAGGTCTCCCACACGCCAGGAGAGTGCCCTAACAACAGGCTTCCCAGGTCACCTCCTCCTGTGGTTTTGTGAATGGTATCAAAAGTCCCCCTGTCAATGGAGCCTGAAATTTTTTTTGTGTTTTGGCCAAAACTATTCAGCAATTCAAAAGCTGAATTCAAATAGTTCCAGTATATTCAAAATTGCATCTTTTTGGAGAGGAAAAAAATCCAGCTCTAGTTACAAGTATTAGATTTGTTCCCTGAACCTTGTGTTTAGGGCCATGGAGGTAACAGAGTATAGCTTAGTTGGAACAGTTCTTTTTAAAATGTGTTTAGATTCTGTGTTACTCTCCCTAGCTCCCCCGAAAACAAGAACTGCTTTTAAAACCCTAAGTGCTTTTTTTTGCAAATTAAAGAGAGCAAGGTGTAGTTGATTAGCCGGTTTGACAGCAGTAGCATAAAATTTGTTCCATTTCCAACTTTTTCAGGGCCTAGTCTCTATGGCTGATGCAGTGTCTACACCACCCCTAGTGCCGAGCTCTACTTTCACTAGTTTTGTCCCCTGCCATCTGATCAGATCCCATTTTAACCATCCAATAAGGGGGAGGGATAGCTCAGTGGTTTGAGCATTGGCCTACTTAAACCCAGGGTTGTGAGTTCAATCCTTGAGGGGGCTACTGAGGGATCTGGGGCAAAAATTGGTCCTGCTAGTGAAGGCAGGGGGCTGGACTCAATGACCTTTCAAGGTCCCTTCCACTTCTAGGAGATTGGTATATCTCCAATTATTACCTTTTAGCTGAGATTAATTGTTTAGTTCAACGGCTCTGACAAATGCCTTAAAAATAAAATCAGTTTGCATACTACCTTCTAGTTCCCTCAGTGAAACCAAGGCTGCAAGTGACGACATTGTTGTGCCATAAAAATTGACAGGCCATCAAAACAGAAGCCATATTAAGGTCAGTGAAGGTTAACAGCATGTAATGATTCTGGTTTAAATGAAAAAGGCAACTGTGACTAAACATTATAGGTCACTAACGGTAGTGGGGGAGTCTCTAACCTACACACACACACACACACACACACACACCTACACTGCAACAACAACCAACAAGTTCTTAACTTAGGTTAGCTAGTCCATGTTAACTCACTCATGTTAAAATAGCATCCTTATGAAAGTCTGCCTTTCAGAAAAAAATCGTAGTCCACATATGCTCAGAGACCTACTAGAGCTGTGCAGCTCAATTTTTAGCCCAATGTCACACAAGTGACTATGAAGTACAGCGCTGTACTCCAGGTGAGTGTCAAAGCACGTAACTGGAAAGGCAAGGATTCTCTCACATCTAGATAATAATTTACACCTAAAGTACAGATAATTTCAAAGTATGATTAAAAACAATTATCTTTTACTAATAACTTTACAGACTTCTTATAGTGTAGGAGTGTGGACACCTGACTGCTAGCACTTGCTAAAGGTATACATCTCTCTTCCCCCCCGCCCCTCCATTTTTGTAGGGCATTTTGATCCTCTCTATACTTTGGGAAGAAACTTTGTAATGTCCCTTTCTAAGCACAGTAAACCTAGACTAAGGCTATTTCTTTTTGCAGGCCTTTTTGCTGCACCTTATAATTCAAGAAATACAGTGGACCTAAGATCACATTTTTATAATCATAGACCTGAAATTACAAAGAATATGGAAACAAGCAGCTAACAATATCTGTATATTCTCTTCATCTATGGTAAAAAAAGGTCAGCAAGAGTGGTATACGAAGTATGGGGGAGGGGAGTTAGGGAAGAGCCAGTATGGCATTATACAAAATTTCTACTCCAGACAAACAAGAGCTGTGTGTTAAACATTTCAGATGTGGTCCTAATATGTTTTATTTTCTCCCTTCTGGCTGATTCTTACCTTTCTGTGATGGCTGACAGCTGTGTTGATTTTCTACAACAAACTGAAATTTTAAAAATTAACTTGAAAAGAATGGGATGTGGGGGCGGGGGGGAGTGAGCACAATAATATCTACCATTTGCTTTTTTGCCCTCCATTTAATGAGATGCTTTTGCAACTAAGGTTTGCTTTCCTGTTCAGATTAACGGTAATGTAGATTATCAGAGGGGTAGCCGTGTTAGTCTGGATCTGTAAAAGCAGCAAAGAATCCTGTGGCACCTTATAGACTAACAGACTTTTTGGAGCGTGAGCTTTCATGGGTGAATACCCACTTCATCGGATGCAAGATACCGACGTAGTGGGTATTCACCCACGAAAGCTCATGCTCCAAAATGTCTGTTAGTCTATAAGGTGCCACAGGATTCTTTGCTGCTGGTAATGTAGATGTTCATTCAAATGCATCTTTAAACTTTGTGTTGCAGCAAGTAGGCAGTCACTGAAGAAGTGTTTATCCACCGTATTCACTTGAGAGCAAAATAAACATATTGACCTTCAATTCTTCTCCTTTTTAGCTTTTTCTTATCACAGAATGTCAGCATTTAGTGCAAGGACAAATGCCTACATTTTTGTGAGGAATGTAGACAATGCTGTCATGAAACAAATAGCCTCTAGGAGGAAAAAAATGGAAGCCTTTCAAAAAGGTTTAATGTATAAAGGAGGCAGTTTCAGTGAACCCATCACTGTATGTCAAATGCCTAAATAAGGAAGGGGGGAGCCCTTTGGAGAAAGATTTCCCTCCTCAAAACTGCTACATTTTAGTGAAGCACTTATACATGCAACAATGATAAAAATCTTAAAATATTCCACCTAACCTAATGCAATACGCATTCCCCTTTTTAGGCTTATTCTACCACTTATTTTCTTAGTTATTCATGATGTTTTGGCTCATAATATGGTACGGTGACTGAAAAACAGAAGCCAGCTTCCTCAGGAGCATGTGAGCTGAATACCAGATATGTTTTTTCCCCCTACAGCACATTTCTGATTAACAGTTTTAGGTTAACGAATATTTCTTCCCCTCCCCCCACCGTTAGAGAAAAAGTACATTATCTATAGTACCTTTGGAATGGATTCAGTTGCAAAGGTAACATGCAATATAATGCATTTGTTGGTGGAAAAGTGTATTTCCCAGCTATGATTTTAAAGTTACTTTAGATCTGGAGACAGTGTAAAGTTTTAGTTTTATGTTTAAACACTTATACAGGGTTCTCTCCAGCTCTGTCCCTTCATGGAACAGAGTTTATGAGCCTCTGTTGAAATAATTAAGAAAATAAAGAGTGTAAAGCCCAAACCCTTGAAGAAAAAGAAATGTGTCTTTAATCCAGAACTTCCATTAGAAATATTGGAAAAATCTTACATCTGTTTCTATGCCTTGGCTTGTTTGCAGGATAACAGTTATTGCTTTAGCAGCTTCTATCACCATATGTGTACAATAAGTAAATGAACATAAAACTGAATGAACACATAAAAGGAGGATAAACCCACCCAGCCTAACAAATCCACTCTCCCACCTGCTGTGTGCTGGAACGTGAACAGAACGTCATCTGGATCATGAGGATTAGTAAAACAGTCCTAGTTAACATGGTCCTGTGGATGAAATTATTATTTTTCAAAGTCAGTGTGCGATATCTGGGAACCCAATGATTGTAATTAATTCATTATGCTGAGCCAAGGGCAAGTGAAGATGTATAGTTTAATTAGATAGATCTGCATGTATACAAAGTTGAGAATCATCAATCCAAATTAGAGCTGGAAGAAATTTTTGGACTAATTTATTTGACCCAAAAATATGCAGTTTTGGTGGTCCCAAAGCTATTCATGAATTTGAATGAATTCTCTGAATTGTTTCAGTCAATTTTTCTCCCATTTAAAGATGCAATTCTCAGAGTAGCTGCTCTCCTTATGACCTTTAGCACAGTGATTAGGGCACTCACCCAGGAAGTAGGAGATCCTTGTTCAATTCTCCCTTCTACAGAGAAGGGATTTGAAGTTGGGTCTCCTACATGGCAAGAGAGCACCCTACTTACTGGGATATTCATAGATCTCTCTAAGTCTCTCCTGCTGAAGCTGTTCTGCCTTTTAATAGTCATTGGAGCAGGGACTTGAACTCAGGTCTCCCACACACCTGATGAGCATAGTCTTTCCATGGCCCATAGCTACTCATTGTCATTATGAACAACTATGAATTGGCACTTCAAAAACCCCGGAACCAAACCCCTTGTCCTATGAGAAATAACCAACTAAAAGGCAGTGAAACTACAGTCCAATTTGAGGAGGAAAGAATCTTCCCCCGTCCCTTAAGCAGGAGATGAGGCACTGAACCTGCAATAACTGCTTCATGGTCAAACAAGCAAGCTTCCCCCTGGGTTTGAGGCCAGTGAATCTCTGATCTAAACAGATCACTGCCACACAATTTCCATGGCTCTTTCTTGTTCATTCCCCCTTGTGCTGTGCAGGCTCAAGCATTGTTTCACGCCTTTTCCTTAGTATCCACATTTTAAAGATGGGGGAAATATTTAAATTACCTACCTCACAGACTGAGGTGATGGTTAATTAGTGAAGCTGTAAAGGGCTAAGTATAATATTCCTGTATAAAACATTGCTTCTTGTGCTCAAAGACTTCAGTTCTCAAGAGCTCAGGATCAGTTCTTTTTAACATGTCCTTTACCACACACTTGGCAATGACTAGTTCATTCTTCCTTAACATTCCTCCCATCCTACATCATTTATCTTTGGCCTAGATCTTGAGTCCTCATACAGTACACACACAATATGGTTGAGCTCCAGTACACATGTGAGAAGAGTCTATGTGGGGGCAAAAGTTAGATTAGACCTTGTTCTGTCACTATGACTTGTTCTTGCTATATAGCAAGCTAACATCTCTAGCTAGGTTCTTGGCTCCTAGCACAGAAGTTTCTGACAGCCTCACAAACACTGACACATGTATGAATGTTTTACATTCTTTCCTTGCTCACTTTTCTCTTTACACTCAAGTGAGGCCTGGGTGGAGTCAGGCTCAGATGAACCCAGGCATTGATATAGTTATCACGCTACATTGGTGCTTAGCTATATTCCTCGTCCATCTTTGGCCTTACTCTTGTGCCAAGGCAGAAGTAACGTGGCAGGTGTGCAGACCTGCCCTTTCATGCGTACACGTTCTTCTGTGCTCCCTGTCCTATTCATTGCTTTTTTAAATTTTCACTCATGTGCAATGCTCTGCATCAGTTCTGTGATGAATCCAGCCCCTTGAACGCACCAGGACCAGCATCCCAGTATGATTTTAAGTCAGTGCAGCTAGGAGGGCAATCAGTCTTACTACTATAGTACAGGTTGCATGGAAGTATAGCAGAGGTAGCAGACACTGCAGAGATACTACGAACCCCCCATGCAGGTGGAACATATGCTCTGCCAGGAATAGACCCAGTGCAGCTTACCTCCTCCCCAGAGGAGCACAGGAGCCATTGTGACTCAGTCACAATATCTCCCATCCACATCACCACATGGCTGAGCTACAATTGAGCTCTGTGTTGTCAATGTTCCATGTTTTTCTGTCTGACTTCCTTTAATCTGCTCATGAAATCAACAATTGCCTGTACTATGTGTAATGTGCTTCCCCCCCTTTGACATCACTGTCTCATTCATGTATACTCTCTGAAGCATGTGAGCTTTGTACATTTCTTTGCCTGGTTTGTTCTGTCTGTTGTTGTAAGGCAAAAGAGGGGTAATGTCACTATCCATCTCTGCATTCAGGACATAGAAACAGATCACAAACTACTGGTGCCAATCTCAGATCTTTTTCCATTAAGAAAACTTGGGGCCTGCTGTAAGCCAAATACAACAGTAAATACAACCGTAAACAGTTCTGTATGTATTATAACTTACTCAGTCCTGTGTTAAAGCTTTTGGTGCATAGGCAACTACTGCATTTTTTATATTGGCAGCATTATTTCTGACCCTGAGTTGCCACGTATCTCTGTGTGTTCATTCTACATGTTTGCATTGCACCCACATGCTCTCCTCTCTTCTCCCTCTCCCCTCCGCAACCATGCAATTTCCTTCTTGAGCAGCTCTGAGTAGGGCATGCATTCTGATAACACAGAGGTGGTATATCATGAGAGGTTTTCCTGTGGGGTGATTATGCCCACAGGAATCTCTTTCCCAATCCTCTCTCTCAGCACATCCATTCTGCAGTGGCTTGAGCTATCTGACATCAAGGTGCATTTCAGGTCTTAGCAATCCGAGACATCCCAAAATACAAAGAACTTTATTGCTTCGATGTTGATCTCTGTGTGTTTTGAAATCTAGTTCTCTTATCTTACTCTGTATAGACGAGCAGACTCACTGCTGGTACCCATCTACAAGCAGGTGCATGGATGTTCTGTCTCTTCTTGTGGCTCAGCTCTCTGGCTACATTCTATTTAAATCAACTTCTTCCAGAGTAACAGAGTCCAACAAAACAAAAGTCCAGCAAGTAATTCCAAGACCATGTGTCAGGTCTCTAGCTCCTGACTCTGGGCCCAGGGGTCTGTACACTCCTCACTCTGGGCTCTGAATTGTCCTTAATTCCCTTACCTCAAGGGGGCCACCTTCCCAGCAGCTGGTAGAGGAACCCAGGTCCACCCTCTACACTGGGTTCGATATCCAATAATGCCACACCCCTCTCCAGGTGCCATTCAGTGACCTAATGGGCGCAGGCTCCTGTTAATGAGTGGGATTTATACAGCCCATCACACTCTCCCAATGAATTGTTTCAGTCTGTGACCATGTTCACTTTTACCTCTGCAAATAGGAGGAGATAACTGTAGCTGAGTTCTTAAGAGTGGTTGGAGCACTTGTAAAATATTGTTCCTTCCCGTACAAGAGTTAACACATATATCCCAAACGAAACACCACTTCATGTTCTACAAAAAAAAAAGTTGTTCCTAATATGCATCTTCAGTTTCCTTGGGTCAAGACATTCTTTGTTATGCAGTGCTCTACAGAATGGCAGATTAATAGCACTGACTCAGACAAACTCCACAGATGTCATGCCAACATTCTTCACTCCTGACCTGAACCATTCCTGATCTTCGTTCAGCAAACACTGACAGCGTATGGTTGTGTAATATTTTTTGTGTGTGTGTGGTGTGCTCAATAAGGAACTAGGATGAAACCACCAAACTGGTTTTGCATGCAACTGAAACTAAGGATTTGAATTTTAAATCTATAGAAGTGAAAAGGCTTCTACTGAACCCAGGGCACTGCCAGAATCAACACAGGCCCTTTGGCTATCATACTATCTTCCCCTACCCCATCTGTTAACAGTAGTCCCTTAGTAATTATTCCCTATCTTTTCCAAAGACTTTCAGCTTTCCTTCTAATATCATTGGTATTTTTCTCAGAGCTTGTCCAACCCATCACATCAAATCTAACCTCAACATCAGAGACTTCTGAGGAATACAGTTACCGTGAACAACATTTTGTGTACTTAAGAAAGACCAATCCAGTTCAGATAGGATAGGAATGCCTCAAAACGTTTGCTGAGAATTCAAACCAAACACACAGTGAATATCAAGACTCAACATTTTTCATTGTTTTTACTTCTGCAAGACTCTGTGCTGCCTGAGACTGAAAACAGAAGTGTCAAACTATCAAGAGAGTTGGTTTCTTGGTATTTCTATTTCAAAAGGAAGATGGGGATATTGCTCCCAGGGCTGGTTCTCACAAGATTTCTAATCCAAATTTATTGATCTGATCAGATGCATATCTCAACCTAACATTTGGATTCTTTACAGGCTTTTCCCATCAGTAGCATTAATATTTTCATCACCGTGAATGCTTATCACTTGTCTACTCTACAACTGTAATGTATTTCTAGCCTCTGCAACAACCACGCTCAATTCATGATGTACAGTTCTTTGGGGTGCTGCTTACAGCTACCATGTGTGTCAGAGTCCTTCTCACACTGCTGTCTCACATGTGAGACATCAAAGACAATGCTGATCAAATGGATGAAAGCAGCCAATACACCCCCAGAAGACTAGCAATGGAAAAGGAGAGTGTAAACAGTATTAGATGGAGTCACTAAAAGCCACCACATTATAGAGCATAGATTATAGCAATTAAAAGTGTAAAAACTCTGTCTTGTCACTGTGTAGTTGAGTAATCTCTTAACATTGCATAGCAATATTCGTGTTATGGCATTGAATCAATATATGATAAAGAGTTATGATGATGCAACATCACATTCATCACAATTCACTGTGAAGTCTGTCAGTGTCTCCCCAGTTCTATTAATTGGCAAAGAAGCTCTATTGCTTCTCAAGGTTAAGTTACACTGCTCTACAAGACCTTCATATATACTAAAATATTTTTGGAGAGTATTTGAAGATCTATTTGCTATGTGTTCAAAAGTTTCATCTACTTTTGTTTGTGGATTGTGAAAAAAAATGGTGAATTGAAAAAAGAGAGACATCTGTTTGGGGTCAAACGAAGCCTATTGTTTGCCCTGAAATATGTTGTTTTGTGAATCTAGCCTCTTAAAATTTCACAAAACAGCCAGGAGGAGGAGGACTGTGCCAGTGCCATTGTTATGAACTTCAGTGCAATAGTTAGGGCACTCACCTGGGTGTTCTATTCCCCTGTCTGCTTGATATTGAAAAAGGATTTGAACTTGAGGCTGCCATATTGCAGGACAGTGCCCTAGCCCATGGCGGAGGTCTCTCTCACTCCCTCCTGAGGAAGCTGCTCCACTTTTATATTAAAAAGTGGTCTATTATGTGGTCTCCCACATAATAGATAAGCATCCCAACGACCAATCTATATAGTCCCTTTCCCTGGTCCAATGACTAGTCATAGTCACTCATGGTAGCAATTCATAATCATATAAATGCAAAGCAGATTCAACAGGAGAGATTGTGCTATGAAATATTCTGGTATGTGTGTGTCTCAATGTGGGAAACCTGAGTTCAAGTCTCTTTTACACATCAGGCAGAGCAGGGAATTGGACCAAGAGCTCTCACATTCCAGGGGAACGGAACCGAACCGCTGGGCTAAAAGTTATAAAGAAACTGTCACTGCCACTAATCCCGTTGGGCATTTTGTGAATGGGATCCCAAAATAGCCAAATATTTGGCAGATTCATGACAGATTCGTAAATAGTTTTGGGTCATCCAAAACTGCATTTCAGCAAATAAGAAATGTTGCATATAGTTTAGGTACTTCTAAAATCTGTATTATCTATACTTGGGATGGGTAGGGCCTGCTGCTTTCTTTGAGAGGCCTCACAAGGTTGTACTGGATAGTTTATAAGCTGTATCAAATACCCATTCATGAGGACCTCACAGATTTCTGCAAGACAGCAGACCTTACTCTGGCCCCCGGGCCACTAATTACAGCCCGTCAGTGGCTTCTCAGTTGTCCAGGAGGAAGCAAAAATAGCCTCCACTCTCCAGTGAGGTGAAAGAAAAGACCAACTCCTATGGTAGCAACTCCCACTTTTCAAGAATATCTTTAGTCTACTCAAAGAAGGGGAGGGAGAGGAACATGAGCTCATACATATTGCATTAGCCAGAGGAAAGCAGCACCTGCCCTTTGCTCCTTGTTATGCTTATGAAGAGATCACATTTTTCTCCTCATCTTTTCATTTCCCCCATACTATTTAGTGTGGGGGGAAATGTTATGTTCTCCTTTCAATTTCCAGGCTCTTCTTTCTCATAGAAAGGGGACTGACACATTCTTCACTGAGTCCAACGACTCCCCCTTTACCTCACTTTAACCCACTTCACCCTTAAGGCCTTGTCCTGCTACAGAGGACTGATGGAACTCCATGTTAGGACCAGTCAATGTCACTGTCTAAATCAACATAAGGATCACTACTGAGTCCCATAAAACATGTTCCTACTGCTCCCTACAATTACCAGGACTGAATATGCTGATTGCACAGTACTCCCAGCTCCTCTCTGCCTCAAGGAGTTAGAGAGACTGAAGCAGAAAAGTCAAACCAACATCTCTGATGTGACAGTGTGCTATGCATGGCCATCAAGCCAGCATGATTTATTAGCAATTTTAATTCATTTTCGGAGCCATTTCCCGAGGGCTCAATTTTGTAATCTTATTACTATGGGCCTAACATCCTATGGTAAAAGTTTGCTTTCTAACCTGTCTTTTGTTGTTAAATACAATTTCTTCTCTCATTAGAGAAAGTCTTGAGGTGAAGTAGTTTGCTATCTTTCATCCACAGTCAAAATATTTTCGTGTGTATTTATTAAAAGTTAAGATAAATACAGAACTGGCTACCAACATATTTTATATGCTTATGTTTTTGTTAGATAAGTGCTAGAAGTGAGAGAGTTTACTATTTTCAGCTAAGGAAGCCATGCCTCTAAGTTTTATATACGAAATAATCTAAAATATTCTTACATTAGTTAATACAGATCGGGCCAAATCTTAATCCCATTTAATTCAGTGGGAACCAGATTTTTCCCATTTTAAATATTGTAAAATTTTACAATTACATGTAAAGATTGTGTCCTGCAATTTAATGTACGTTTACTGCTTGCTTTTTAGTCTCTGTTCGCTGTAAACCAGAGTCCTGAAAGAAGATTTAGCAAATCTGCTTCTAAATAAAGACAGTTTAGCTTTTTGATTATTTATATTCCTTTCCCAGGGCTTTGACAGCTTTGCAATTGTCTGGATGATATTTTTATTGGCTCTGGCAGTTAATGAGGAAATACCGTAGTTAGGATTAGTCCTGAGAAGTTTTTGGTTCAGCCATAGATATTTAGCAATGTAATTTTTAATCTGACAAATAGATATGTACAAAGCTGCATTACTTTAAAAATCAACAAGAAACTTATACCACAAGTGCACAATTGTTGCTTTGGAATTGCATCTGTAAATATTTTATATTTGCTATTATAAAATAAATTCTTACAACAGTGTCAAGGACAACCATTGTAGAAGTGGAACATAACTTTTAGAGTATGAAATTGTACATGGGCAAATATCCTGGTGAACAGAACTTTGTCATGGAAGACTAAGAGAAGAGCATAAAGGATGAGGTTTTCATCCAAAAAAGAAAATGCTTACACTAAAAATGGTGATTGCACGTTTATTTGCAGACTATAAATTGCACAGTACCAGATCCTCAGATATAGAAATGGAAATATACATTGCTATGAGTAAGTTAGCCATGCAACATGAATATATTAACAGTAATACTTAGCATCAGAAACGACTACATTTGCACCCTTGATAGGAATACATTGAGAGGCAAGTGAGCCTAGCACTTGGAAGTAATAACTGGAGAACCCAGCACTGAGCAGTCACAAAAGACAGTTTCTCCAGAGTAAGGTGGGAACAGCAGAGAAAATTGGATGGGCGAGCAGCAGAGTACATCCTAACACAACATTCATCCTCCTTTGCAGGAGCTACTCCAAAGCCCCTGGAAGTCAAAGGGAATCTTTCCATTGAATTTGATGGGCTTTAGCAGCCTGCCTATAGTGCAAGAAAGTGTGTGACTTGTGAACACCTCCTTTTCTTATTATAGTCTCATTTTCACATACAAATACATTATAGAATGATTTTCATACATCACAAACTGTCTAAAAGGGCAGTTGGCCCTTGTGATTTGCATTTAAATAAATATACTTAACCCCTGTAGTCATTCCTCCTGCAAGTATTTGATATATTCAGTGATGATGCTTCATTCAAGGAGTTACCACTAACAATGTCTACTTCCCTATCTTTATTTCGCATAGGGCAAAATTCACTTCACCCACATAAAACCAACGTATTTGGGTGAGGTAAAGATGGTGCCATTCCCCACCCTCAAACCCAGGCTAGATCCTGGTGATCTAGCACAGGCTATCTGATCCCCATATAAACAGAAGAAGTAGGAATGGGAATCTGAAGTCTCTAGAGAAATTGTGGTGAGGGTACAATGCACCTGAATTAAAGAACAGCGAGAGTAGTATTGCAAGAAAAGGAAAGCTAAAAAATTTTACCCATTAAAGCAGAATTGACCTACATCTGTGCTAGGCTCTTTGCAAGCAGAAACTCTAAGGAAAGTCTTACACATCATGCAAGTGACAGAGAGGCTGTGATGTCTGGCAGGGTCAGCTAGGCATATGAACATTTTACCATAATAAGGGCAAGCTCACAAAACTTTTTTCCCATAAGGAATGTGCACTGTATTCAAAGAGCCACTCTGCTTCTGTTTCCTGTGTTTCTCTACTCCACTTTATTTCATATTAAAAGTCTATTATGTTAAGGTAATCAAAGTAATTGCAACAGTTGGTTTTGGGTTTTTTTTTTTTTAATCTAAACAAGAGTATTGTCTGACATCTTTTAGGGAAACAACTATTGTCTCCTTTCTTGAAGCTGGTAAAAAGTAGTGTGAGTGGGGTGCCAGGAGAGAGACTGCAGATTCTACTAAGAAAGTGGAGGGTACAGAGTGTATATAATGACTGCCAGGATCAATCACACAAAATATCACTGTGAGGATGACTATGGGCCAGATTCAGAGGTTATTAAGTGAACCTAATTTCCTAGTTCTGCCATCATTCCTGCTGAAGTTAAATTTGCTTACACTTGGCTACTCTCACACACACTAAGGGTACGTCTTCACTACCCGCCAGATCAGCGGGTAGCAATCGATTTCTCGGAGTTCGATATATCGCATCTCATCTAGATGCAATATATCAAACCCCGAACGCGCTCCCGTTGACTCCGGAACTCCACCGGAGCGAGTGGCAGTAGCGGAATCGAGGGGGGAGCCGCGGACGTCGATCCCGCGCCGTGAGGATGGGGTAAGTAATTCGAGCTAAGGTACTTCGACTTCAGCTACGCTATTCACGTAGCTGAAGTTGCGTACCTTAGATCGACCCCCCCCCCAGTGTAGACCAGGCCTTACTGACATGGAATATATACCCACGGGAAAGAGTTACAAAACATGAGTGCAAGAGGCAGGCATACGTTTTGCAGGTACAAACAGCACTCACAAAAAAGTTGGCTACCCTTGTGAAAGTGGGGCTCTCTGAGTCAATTAAGGCTTTCAGTCACACTCTCCAATCAGCATAGCTGTTTCATTGCTAGACTGCTAATTTGAGCATGGAGAGAGCCTCATAGTACCTCAGGGAAAGAAGTTTCTCCTACCACTTGGGCCCAGATATAGCCTGTCCAGCACTCCCCTCCCCCAGTGAAATGGAACAGTAAAGATATTATCTATGTGCTTCAATTCAGTAAATTATACTGTGGACTAACATTTATTTTAGAGAGTGAATCAGTTGGTAAGTAACTAATGAAAGAGTGAAGACATGCACTGAAAGGGAGATTGTATATCATGTGAAAGCAAACAGGTATTTAGCCTAATGGGGAAAGAGCTATATAATTGTACTACAATAAGAAGGTACACTTATCTTTTCCCATGGCCAAGGTGAATGATATTCTCTTTAGGATGTTCCTCCGGGAGTACCACAGGAAAGAGGAACATGAAGAGAGAGAGAGAGTTTTAAGAGCTACATCAAATTATAATCTAGTCACTTACAGCACATGTGATATAAAGAGTTTCAGGTACCACGCTGTCCCTGAATCTCCCTACCATTTTTTGTCACTTTCAATTTACCTGTCACCTTTCTCTCTCTTCCACATAGCAAGGAGAGGGAAAACTAACTGACCATTCAGGAGAAACAGTGAAACTGACTCTATATAGAATGCAATCACATGAACAAAATAAACCAAGGGAGTAGAAAGCATCTCTAATGTAATACAGTGTAACAAGCTGAACTTCTCCCCAGCTCCCAAAAGACCCACAACCACACCTAGAATCTCTTTCCAGGCAGTTTATTTCCCAGCCTAGGCCAAACAAACAAAATTTATTGCTCAGCACGCCTTAGGCTACAACCCCCCTTTACCTCTCATAGGCGCTTCTTGTAACTCCTTAACTCTGACTCACCAAGTCTCTGGCTTCTCTAGGCCACAGGTGCCCTCTTTTAAACCTAATTGGGTTAACTGCCAGTCATGGGTGCATTGGCTCTACTCCCTCTTAAAGGGCCAGTGTCAGCCAGTGACATGCAATTATAGCAATCTCAGGTATTTTAACAGAAGTTTCTGGATCAACTCTATGGGAGTTGGGGAGTGGTTTTTTAAAACAGTATCAGTTTAATTAACTGGCTTTTCTACTACACTGGTTCTTTCATTTACCAAAATATATACTCATCCCCTCCTCTCACTCATTTATGCATATGTTTACGTACTATTTATTCTTATGGAAATATTTGGCCTAAGAGTTTAATTTTACCTACATTATGAACAGGACTTCTGATTAGGACTTTATTCAGCATGCTAGTGTGATAAATAGGGTTGTGTGAATAATTGCTTTTTTTCTGTTCTCTAGCAGTTTCATTGAAAAATTTGGGTTTTTTTGGATCAAAATTAAAAAAAAATAGTTCTTGGTCAAAGAAAAAGTTTTGTTCAACCTAAAATCAAAATGTTTCATTTCAATTGCAAGCCTTTTTATGGTTATTTTGGTCAATGAAATTTTAAAATGAAAAGTTGTTTCAAACAAAAATATTTCATTTAGAAATTGTTGAAATGAAATGTTTGATTTTTTTTTTCCTGGTGGCAGGAGGGCTTTTGAGCACAACAACTGAGCAATTTTTTCCAAGAAAAGTTTTAGTTTAAAAATTTTGTCTGACTCCACTGATAAGTGGGAGATTGCCTCAGTAAAGATTGGTGAATAGGGCCTAACACCTCTTTCATATTCAGGATAGACTGATAATGTAAACGAACAACACTGCAATAGATCGCCAGTCCAAAATTTCACTCACTTAAGCCAAAGGGAAAAAAAGTGTACTTCAAACAATTTCCTTTTCAAGGATTTTAGTCTTCTTAGACTAGAGACATATGTTTTGGCATTTAATAGCTATAGTTTCAAAGCATCAAGGGGTTTAGCCATATCAATCCAATTAAAATCAATGGACATGGTGCAGCCTTTGCATGCCAATATTTAGGGATCAAGTTCTTCCATCTAATTTGGTAATAACAAATCATGGACATGGCTAGATATAAAACCAGGGAAACAAAACTGAAAGGTAAATGTATGCTCAGAACTAGATTACCTGTCTCTGCCTGTTCTGAAGAGTTTCAACAGAGGACGAATATGCTCAGAATTCCAGCTCTGAACAGTTCTCAAAGACTTGCTTAATCTAAACTACAGCTAACTGTAACACTGGCTATTTATGACCAACACCACCTTTTACAGAACTAATTACAAAAGAAGCAGTGCAATTAATAGTCTTCTACTTAGCGTATGTGCAATGTGCCTCAGGTGGCATGTGACTAGGATTCATCACCGAATTTGGTCCGCTGGTTGGATCATTAACTTTAGAGCAGGGAACTGGGAGCCAGAGCTTTAAGGTTCCTGCGACCTACCTGCTCGGAGACCTAGGGTAAGTCATTAACCTATATACTTTAGTTTAGAATGGTTTATCATACTTCACATTGGTGATGTGGGGCTTTATAAAGTAGAGATTAAAAGTGCCAATTAAGGCATGGTCCTCAGTAGGAGAGAGCACAGAGGAGCACAATCACAGGAAAAGCTCCAAGAGGATGTGTGTCCTAAGCAGGAACAATGCCTCCTGGATCACACAAGGAGACTGACCCCTGGCCCACTTTTTGAGGGGGCAGTGTGCATTTCCCTTGTTTGGGGGCCCCTGTGCAGAGGGCCTCTCCTCCTCACCAATCTCCTTTTAGAAAGGCTAATGTGATCATAATCAGAGGAGTATAATGATATCTGTGTGGGCCCTCAACCAGAAAGCCCCAATCTTTCCCCTTTATTCCATGTATTTTCTGTGCAACCACAGCATAATAAAGTATCCCCTCAGAAACATCACCAGCCGAGAGCAATGTAGAGGTTTCTGGTGCCTCTGCAACACAGTTTCACCACACAAGTGCTAAGAAGCCTCCAAACATCCACCAATGTTGCTAATGCTCACAATTTTATTGCAAATCTCCATCATTATTTGTTTTTTCTTAAAGCCCCAGCTCCTGGACTCAAGTGAATACATCAGAATCTCAGATTTCATTTTTTTTTAAAGTACAATTGTTAGCCCTGCCCCATATGCATAGTAATTTAAGTGTAAAATGTGCTGGTATGAATGACTACATCAGAGCTCTCCATCTTCAAAATTGCCATGTGACAAATGACCCAAACATGGAACATCTTTATTTTATTATGTGTTGTATCATAATTGACAGGTGGTTTTCTAACTATGAAACTTGTTTTAAATAAGGTTCTCACTGTGTGAATTAAACCATTTTTTAAAACACTGGAAATCAGCTTGTCACATACAATCATAAAGTCCCTCTTCTCTCCCCTCCCATTTTCTCCCCCCCAGGGGAATTTGAACGTGTTCAGATCCCCTGCACAGACCAATTCCACTTGAGCTACAGGAGTAATCACTAGAGGGGGATTTAACGTACAGCCAGTGGGCTACATAACTAATTTGCTAGAGATCTGGAGATCAGGATCCTGAGTTCTGCCTCTGGATCTAGCTGTGGAGTGATGTCTACTGGTAAGACATAGGCAACCAAAGCACATAGAGTTGGCACACTTGGTCTGAAAGGCAGTGTGGCTAAACAGATCTGATCAGGGTGTGTCATATTAGAGACTTAAGTTTGTTCCTAACTGCGCCTGAAGTAACCTTATACAACCACTCTGCTTATCTGTAAAATGGGGAGGGTAGCACTAATATTGAACTGACATCTAAAGCTGGAGTACGAGACCTTAGTTATCAATAAGGACCATGATGAGCACAGAAATATAAATGGCATTCAGAAATTAGACTAGTCTTTACAATTGTTACTTCCAACTTAGTGTACCTTCCGCTTAGGCTGCAGAGCATTCTGGGGCAGTCTGTCTCTCATATAAGGAATGTTGCACAATGTGGCAGCACAGCAGGACAGGCAGCCTGATTCAGCTTCAAAGCAAAACATGTTGCAAAACCTAGTACACTTGCAAGTTCTGGACAACAGAAAAGTCACAAGTCTCATGATATTTGGTGCTTTTATTAAGGCCTCAACTTCTAATTGCACATGGGGCAGTGACCATCTTTTTGTACAGCACCTAGCACTCTAGTGTTTTGGTCCATGACTAGGGCTCCGAGGCCCTGCAGTAGCACTAGTAATAATAAATAATGATGAAATGAGAATCTCAGTTCAATTTTAAAAAATAAAATAAAATAAAAAAGCACACACACTAGTTCCCTGGTTTGCCCAGAAATGAGTGAAAATATGACCTGAGTCTAAGAGGCTCAGAAACCAGAAGGCAAAGAAAAAACTCCAATTTATTGATTTTTAAAACATGTTTGTTAAATGTTGATTGTTAAACCAATTATGTTCCAGGCAGAAAAATACATTGTTTTATTCGAAAAGACTGGTCCTGATGGATGCACAAGAAGGCTCACTAGCATGCAGTGTACGCAGTGATAAGTATGCCACTGAACTTCTTCTCACATTACAGCCTCATTACCAAAGCTAATGGCATATCATCCTCCAATCCCACTCCCACATTGATTCACCTACACAACCCTGCTTGTTCACCAGACAGCACTGTCCATCAGTAGCTCAAAGATCCAACAGCATTAATATCTAATGGACGCATTTTCTATTCATTAGAATGTGTGACTATAATGTATAAGGCATAAAAGCTTGGTTAATCACTAATTCACTGTAATTAAAAAGCTATTCATTTTTTAAAAAACAGTTGAAGTGCTGGCTCCAAGGATCCACACATTAGTGAAGCATTTGTATGTGGTCCAGGCTCTATCACCCAAACTAAGCTCCTAAAGCAAACTTCCATTTTAGATCTACATCACACTAAAATGTAGTACATTAATGCTGAATGTTGTATATAGAAACCACCCCCATTGCTAGTGGATAGGGCCTGAGTCTTCTCTCATGCTAATAGTAGTGGGGAAGAACTCCATTGAAGTGAATGGAGTCTCACCAGTGCCAAACTAGTGTGAAAGAGGAAAATCAGGCCCATATCTTTCATTTTGCCAACCGATTTGGCATTTGCTTGTTGATATTTCTTAATTACCACTAATTATAGAAAAAGAATTTCCTTATTAGTTTTCATTGTCACAATAACAGGCAGTGAAGTGCACTCAGTGAAAACAATAAGCAGGTGCAGAGGGGTTGCTTGTTCTTATACAGACTAAGCAGAGCCCACATTGGATATTCCCTATAACAACAGCAGGGGAAAATGTGTTTGCTTCTGCAAAGAGAAGCAAAGCTGGGGTAAGAAACAACTGAAATGTGATTATAAAACAAGCTATCGATTAGTTATTCTCTTGATACAGAAGAGTTCAGAAAACTGCCTAGAGAAACATCATCAGCAATTCCCCCTGATGGAAAAAAATGGGAATTGTTGTTCACCATGTAAAAAGATTGTTTTGCATCTTGGGTTCAAATGCTATATTCATAGGATAGAATATATCCAGACAGATTATGGAAAAACAGTCTTTATAAACCTTGCAAAGATCTCAGCCTGTTCTCTGAGAGCCGACATACCTTGTCATTAATTTTGAGTACTATTTTGTTTTTCAAGGGAGGAAGGAGGCAGCTGTTCCTGGTGAATGGCTGTCTAAATTGGATTAATGGCTCTACATAACCAGCATGAGTTTACTACATTAACTAGCAGTTATATTTCCCACACCTTCAATTAACACTGGTTTTGCTTAATCTAATATCTGTGAAGGCATGATATGATCAGAAAACCTCATTGCCAGCCAAGCATTCCTCAACTCAAACAGTGCTGATTTATCTCTTTGGCACCTCATTAAAATGCAAAATATATTGAAATAGATTTTCAGCACTTTCAGGCAGCAATGTTTGTAATAATGTTAATTTGTGAATTTCCTCTTTTTTATATTCTGTGTGCTGCAGTTGCCACGTTCAGCCTAAGGCTATTTGTATTGTGAAGACAGAAAATGAACAGCGAACATTTATTTCTCATATCTTTCTGAGGAACCTGAGGCGCATGAAGATATTTGTGCTGTAACAGGCATAGTCAATCTCCTTCATTCCCTTTAGTCACTATATATCAACAGCAAACTCCCAGCTACTCTTGCTGCAGCAATTAACCTGCCAGGGCTCTCTGCTGTCAGGCTCAGTAATAATAAACTTCCCCCAGTGAGAGATAGAGCTATAGATCCTCGCCCTGCAACTTCCGTAGTGGCTGAATTATTCAGAATCAGCATGATTAAAGAGATGACATGGTATTAGTTAAAAAGACATGCTTTTTTTTTTTCCCCTGGACTGAGGTTTAAACCTATTAAGGAATAGCAGCTGAAGCCAGTGAGCCTTTCCCATCGGTCCACAGGTCTTTAAAAAAAAAAGGGGGGGGCAGGAATTATAGAAAAACTATTTACAATGCCTTGTCATTTTAAAAGTTTAAGGATAAAAATGTAAATATCAAGAGGGAACTGGGATAGTTAAATCGTACAGCATTTGTAAATCCAAGAACCAACTAAAGAGGATAATTTCATCCAAGAGACACAAAGGAGAACATATTAATGTTGATGTAATTAGTAATATTTAAATTATTGTTCTTAAGAGAAGATAAATCATTAAGCTTACATTATTATAATTAAGAATAATCCCCATGTACAATCTATATAATAATTAAGAATAATTCATGATATAATTGGTCAGATAATTTGGGGGGAACTCTAGGAATAGCACGTATTTCACAATAAACCTGGTCTTGAAAGGGTGGCAATATTGTTATAAATGCCATAATGGATTGCAAATGAACCAGTTGTTTACATTTTCCAGTGCTAGCTGAGTGAGGTAATGGTAAACTTGGGCAAAGAGTGAGGCGAATTTATTAAAACAAAGGCATGGAAAAATAAACAATTTTTATGCACTCACGGTCCCATTAAAACACACTTCCTTCTGCCAAGCCTACCCGTGATAATGCACTTAGGAGCCTGATAATGCATTCTTAACCAAATGCTCCTATTGACTCCCAGGGGAGTGTTATCTGTGCAAAGAATGCAGGATTTGGCCTGTAAGTGCTGTTACATATCTATTAAAAAATGCAGCACTCTGCAATTGCTAGGGTAATTTGTACCTATCTTGTTTGGCCTACTCATTTAGAGCTAGACTGTGATTTGAATTACATATTTGTACAGGGCAGTAAAGAGGAGTAAGAACCACTCCATGGGCTACCCAGTCCTTGGACACAGGCACAATGGAGAATGCCCACTTGCTCCCCCCACTCCATATCAGGTAAATGGAGAGTGAGCGGGAAGAAGCCAGAAATAGGAAGCTCTAAGACTCTGCCCTTCTATGCCAGTCAGTGCAGCTGAGCAACTGAGCGGTTATGCAATTTGCTGCTTGTATAGACAGTAAATTATTTTCCCTCCCCCTAAAGCTCACCACCTCCACTGAAAAGAGAAAGCAGGGAAGGATTTGTGCTTTAGAGGGGTCTCAAAAAGCACAATTGAGCCCTTATATTTTAAGCTCAGTATATCAGGAACCAAACGTTCCTGTGTGTTTTATACAGTACTGGGCACACTGTTGGAAGTTAACTAATAATGAAAGATAAATGAATTATCCAGTTAATTCCTTTGTAGAAGCAATCTCTGAATCTAATCAGATCAGTCTCCTGTAACATGTCTTATACTATATTTGAAAAAACTGCTAAAATACATGCACTCTTTTCAGTCTCAGGCTGCCTGTAGGATACAAGGACTTGGAATACTGTTGTTTGAGGCATATACAGTAAGCTTCACTGCAATTTGGAGACTGAAAATAGTAGTCTCAAAGCATCGGGGTTTGTTTTTAAATCAAGTGTCATGCCAAACATCAGTTTTGTCATCATAGCCAAGATAAAATTTGTATGGCACGGTATAACATTATCAATTTAGTACATCAAAAATCTCATTTTTCCCTTGTTGTTTAAAAGTGATGTGTGTGTATGTCATCAAATACATTTATATATGGAAACAAATGGATTTCCCATATCATGCAGGAGTAAGGATATGTTCCCATATGAGCATTCTACACACTGTGGAGCATAGCTAACAGGAGGCACAGGGCTGCCCAGAGGATTCAGGGGGTCTGGGGCAAAGCAATTTTGGGGGCCCCTTCAATAAAAAAAAAGTTGCAATATTATAGAATATTATATTCTCATGGGGGCCCCTGCAGGGCCTGGGGCAAATTGCCTCACTTGTGCCCCCCGGGCGGCTCTGAGGAGGCATGTTTCAAATTCTGTGCATAAATCATGTATGTTCACTAATGGAATTAACATGTATTGCAAGTTACAGTAAGCATTGTTTACTATGTAATGCAACTGGTTCTATTCAAATTCTAATCAAAATTCAGTATTACTGTTCTGTAGTCATTCTTCCATTTCATTACACTTTATGATTACACTGTATATTATCCTTAGCTATATTTTGGGATGAGACTTCAAAATCCAGAGTCCTGTCTGCTCTTGCAGATATTAAAAGTATTCCATAGCATTTTTTATATGAGTAGAAATTTTCTTTCTCCTTCTATGTTGCTGTGCACTGAGCTGTAGACTAGTTTGTTACTGGCATCCACTCCCATGGTGTCTGTATTCCTCTGGTTCTGTAAAATACTTTGGGGGCTTCCAAGATAACAAAAACAAACAAAAATTCCAAACAAACATCCTGGAATGAATTAGATACATATGAAGCTTTTCCACTCAGTCACACTCATATCTCATAGCGCAGAGCTCCACTGATTTTAGTGAAGCTCCATATGGGCTCATTGTAGGATCAAGGCCTCAGAGAGTTAACTGTTTAGGAAAGAGATCAAAGCCCAGATCCACAAAGGTACTTAGGATCCTAACTCCCGCTGAAATCAATGCCATATTGTGTATCTCGGTCTTTTTAGTCTCCTAAATAAATGGCCTTATTTCAGACATGCTGAGCACTTAGCAGCTGTCACTGAAGTCAATCGCATCACTTTTGAAAAATCAGATCATTTATATAGACATGTTTAAATATGGATTTAGGAGCTTAACTATAAGAATATCTTGGCCTTTCTCTTTACAATGGTCTGTAAAACCCTAGCACACTGTGTCTGCCATACTAATAACAAAGTGGGAGGGTGTATCTAGTGCTGTCCTAGGGGTCAGTCCTGGGTCCTGTACTATTCAATATTTTTATTAATGACTTGGCTAGTGAAGTGTAGTGTATGCTTATAAAATCTGCAGATGATACAAAGCTGGGAGACGTTGCAAGCACTTTAAGAGGACAGGTTTAGAATTAAAAAATGACCTTGAAAAATTGGAGAATTGGTCTGAATTCAACAAGATGAAATTCAGTGAAGATAAGTGCAAAGTACTTCACTTAGGAAGAAGATATGAAATGTACAACTACAACATAGGGGATAACTGGCTAGGTGGTAGTACCACTGAAAAGGGCTGGGGTTACAGTGGATCACAAATTGAATATGAGTTAATAATGTGATGCAGCTGTGATAAAAGTGAATATAATTCTGGGGTCTATTAACTGCAGTGTCTGATTTCAACACAGGAGGTAATTGTTCTGCTGTACTTAGGTGTCCAATTGCTGGCACCATACTTTAGGACAGATGTGGACAAACTGAGGAGAGTCCAGAGGAGAACAAAAATGATAAAAGGTTTAGAAAACATGACCCATGAGGAAAGATTTAAAAAAAAAATCTGGCCATGCTTAGTTCTGAGAAAAGAAGACTGAAGGAGGACCCGATAAAAGCCTTCAAATATGTTAAGGTCTTTCTATCAAGAGGACTGTGATCAATTGTTCTCATGTCCACTAAAAGTAGGACTCGAAGTAATGGACTTAATCATCAGCAAGAGAGATTTAGGTTAAATATTAGGAAAGCTTTCTAACTGTAAGGGTAGTTAAGCTCTGGAATAGAGTTCCAAGGGGAGTTGTAGAATCCCCATCACTGGAGGTTTTTAAAAATAGGTTGGACAAACACCTGTCAAGTTTATTTGGTCCTTCCACAGTGCAAGTGTCTGGACTTGATGACTTTTCAAGGTCCCTTCTAGGCCTAAATTTCTATGATTCTATAAGACTATTTCCTGTTGAAAGGTATAATCTTTTCCACTCATACTGTATTATGGGCCCTATCCTGCCATCTTTACTCATGCTGAATTGTATCACATTTGTGAACACACATTTTAATGAGACTACCCCCACAAAGTAAGTTCCTACTTGCCATAGATAGGGATAGCAGAACTCAAGGCCTGTATCTTTCTGCCACGTCAATGGAGCCGTGTTCCCCTTTACAAAATACCATCTATCCAATTATTAAAAATAGCAACTCTTGAAAAAATAATAATGGTTAATGTGCAGCTGACCAAAACCAGAATTAATGTTATCACCATGGGGACTGAAATCAGAATTCTCTAGCTTTTCCCAATTTGTGCCAAACCAACATTCCTAGAGTAAAACTAACACACTGGCTGTATTTTTGTTTACTGGACATGAATCAATGCTACTTTACAATAGAATTTCTATACAATTTATAACATCCCTAAGAAAGCCAAAATTTACTGTTGCTTCATGAAAGCAAAAAAGAAATTAACTGTTAATCTTTTTTCATTTCTGTTTAGGTCCAGATTCAGCAAAGTACTTACACATATAAAATAGAATGTTCAGCAATATCTAAGTGACTTAGGAGCACAAATGAGACTCATGCTGCCAAGTCACTTAGACACTTCTGAAAATTGCACTTGTGCATGAACTCCATATATGCCAATGCTATTTAAGCTTAACATTAAACATGAGCTGACATCTCACTATTCCTTCCTCATAGGTGACTATACTTTATAAATGGCCAACTGATGAAGCAACTGTGATGGAAGATGCACTGCAAATCCAATTATTTGTGTCATGTAGAGTTTTAGTACTATGCCACTACTATGATGAAGATAATGGCTCATCTACATGGCAGGTTCCTGCATGGAAAGGCCAGGTGTGAATCTGCAGCACACCAGTTTGCTGCTCAGTACTAGCTTGTGTGCACACTACTACTACAGTGCACTAAAAGTCCCTGTCTGCAGCTTTGCTTAATGCAATGTAGATTCACATCCTGGCTTGCTGAGTAGCAGCTTGCTGTATAGACAAGCCCTAAAAAATTATTTTCTTCCATCACAGTCCAAGGAATTTCAGGTTTAACTCTTCAGCGCGCTGGGCAGCTGGTGAATCTGGAATGCCTCCACTCTTCCAGACTGAATTTTACTTCCTGTGAACAACTTAGCACCTTCTTTATGGGAAACAAAGTATATCCTGAGCTTTTTGGCTGCTGCTGTACCATTGGTAAATGTCTCTTATGTCATTCAGTGAGACAGAGGAGGGATTGAGAGCTTCATGTAACTGCAAGTAGGATTGCCAACTTTCTAATCACACAAAACACCCCACCCCACTCCCTGCCCCACCCATTCTGAGGCCCCAACCATGGCCTGCCTCTTCCGAGGCCCCGCCCCCTACTTGTTCCATTCACCCTCCCTCTGTCATTCACTCTTCCCCACCCTCACTCACTTTCACTGGGCTGGGGCAGGGGCTTGAGGTGTGGGAAGGGGTATGGGCTCTGGGCTGGGGGTGCAGGCTCTGGAGTGGGGCCAGCGATGAAGGATTTGGGATGCAGGAGTGGGCTCTGGGCTGGGGCAGAGGGGTTTAGAGTGCAGGAGGGGGTGTGGGCTCTGGCTGGGGCCAGGGATGAGGAGCTTGGGGTACAGGAGTGGGCTTCAGGCTGGGGCAGGGTTGTGGGTCAAAGCTCCAGCTGGGGGAGGTGGGTTCTGGGGGAGGGCAGGGGAAGAGGGATTTGGGGTATGGAAGGGGACTCCAGGCTGAGGGCAGGGAGTTGGGGTGTGGGAGGGCATGCGGGGTCCCGGTGGCACTTACTATGGCTCCGAGGAAATGGCTGCCAGGTCCCTGCGGCCTGTAGGTGCATGGGCTCCCTTTGGTCATGGTTCTTGGCCAATGGGAGCTGCGGAGCTGAGTTCTTGGGCAGGGGGAGCACATGGAGCCTCCCAGTCCCTGGCCACCCCAGCACCTAGGGGCCACAGGGACCTGGCAGCTGCTTCTGGGAACTGTGCAGAGCTTGGGCAGGCAGGGAGCCTGGCTTAGCCCCAGGTCCCCACTTGTGCCACCAACCAGACTTTTAATGGCCCGGTTGGTAGTGCTGACTGAAGCCGCTGGGTCCCTTTTTGATCGGGCGTTCCGGTCGAAAACCGGATGCCTGTCAACCCTACCTGCAAGTTCAATCCTCATCCTTGTTGACTGGTAAAAACCATGGAGGGCAGCTATGGGCCCACTATTGCCGTCCCTTTGGGAGAGCAGGACACAATCACTTCCTGACAGAGGGCAGCTTAAGGCCCTGAACAAAAGACAACTCTTGACATTAGCAGTCATAAATTATTACCTGGTTGCTTTGCTGAACAGGGATGGACTTAACGGCTTTGCTGATTTGGGCGTCCATGAGTAAAATGCATCTCTTTCCTATATATTGGATGCTATGTACCTGAATGCATTCACTCTGACAATGTCTGAAATAAAATTAAATTTAATAATAATTCTTATTCCTTTTTTCTTTGTCCTGAAGTTTCCTCATGGAGGTGTGATGTATTCCTTCTAAGTCTGATAAACGAATGCACCACTATTTTAAAGTGTTAACTATTTTTACTGCATTTTAATTGTGAAGATGATTTTCTAGGGTCCTTTGTTTCTTCCTTTACTGCATATTTCTAAATTCACTGGTATCACTTGTAAAAATGTTATTCTCTTAACAATTTTTAAATTAATTTGTCATTGTATTTTTAAGTAGCCTGGCATTTATTTTGCAACTGTTACCTCACCTTCCTTTCAAGCTTATCATCACACCTGTGTCTATTAAACATCATCCCAATCATCACAATCCTCCTTGAATCAAAGGCAACTTGTTTCTTTTGGTGGAAGCTTTGAATGAATAATTCATTTGGAAGCATATTCTGTGTTGTACATTTTCAGAAGATAGAACCATTCTCACGTCAGTCACCTGAGCTCTGTCAGAACGAAGTATCATACCGTATATGCTCCAACTGTACAGTGGATGGCAAGCAGCTAAGATTACCAGCTGTGTTAATCCTGGCCACCCTCTTTACATTTTATTGCAGAAAATTCAAATTCAAGTCTTACTTTCATATGGCATTGAAGAAAAGAGTTATATTTCACCCTTACCCAATATAGGTTGGTTTAGGGGTTGTAATATAAGGAAACCTAAAAATTCACCTCACTCCAACCACTATTATTTTCTTTGGGGAGAGGTACAGTTCGTTCCTGACTCCCCATCCAGTACTTTCAGAGTTTTATTCCTAGATATATTGAGCTCTGCCTCAACTTGTCCACCTGTAATGTTAGTCTTGAAACTACAAAGTTCTCCATGCAGACAGACCACTGTGCCCCTGCAAAGTCCCATGGGCACAGGGCTCCTTGGAAGCTGCACAGAGGACTGGGGCCTTTTCTACTCCTCAGGGGTATTGCGAAGATTAGTTATTACTAATCAGTTGTACAGTGCACCAGGAAGGAAAGGCAATTTGTACATATGCTCCCCAAGATCATATAGTCCAAGCTAGACATGGCTTAGGAAAAGACAATATGAGGTAGTTTAAGGACTGATGAGATCAGTACAAAATAAGACTACAAAAACAAGGAACTTGAAGACATTGGCATCATCTTTGTTCTGCTGTTTTGTGTATGAGAGAGATTTTTCAAAAATATTCAGTTTATTTTTAAACTGCATTTAGAGAAATTTGACAGAGGAGTGCGGGTCAGCACTGCAGAATGCATCAAAACAAACAGGGCTTGAGGAAGGGCTTGTTAACATCAGTGTTTAATGGTCCTGATTCTCTGCTGGCTTGCACTCTGTGTAGCCGTTTAGATGAGGGTAAAGTAGAGGTAAAAGGGTATCAATTCGGATCTGGTCGCATTTTAAACACCTTTTGCACAGCTGTAAAGGACCAAAGTAGGTGCAAGGCAGTGGAGAATCAGGCCCAGGACCTGTAAAGCTTAATGAAGATGAAAACTGCCATGTGTTATTATATATGAACTGGGGCTGTTACTATTGTCATCTACAGAATCCTCTGTAACAATGAAACGTGTGTTTCAGAATCCTCATATGCCTGAATGTGGCTAAGTGTATTTTGTGCTGTAGCTTAATTTCCAGCATAAATTTTGTGAAATTTCTACAGTTATTGTAAATGGTTAATATTGAGACAGTGTATTTATCCTGCCATTTCAACTTGTCTTTCTCTGTGTAGAATGAGGATTAGACATGGCTTATACTGTAACAACCTTTGCTGAGGCTGGTACTGTCAGCTCCCACATCTGGACAGTTGTCAGTGAATTGTTCACTATGTTTGGTCTCTAGTGCATCCCCTTTGATGCTAATTCAGAACAACCTTCTTATTTTTCTTAACCTTTTCCTATCTAGACATTTATGTCCAAGTAATGCTGTCTTTATTCTAGGTAGCACGAGTAGTTTGCCCCGGTGGTCTCACTTGTCTTAACTAATACAATGAAGGCAGGAAAAGCAAGTAATCTATACAATATAGAAAGACTAAGGGATTTATCCCTGTGGCTCCTGGGTGATGCCTGCTTCTTTCTCCTGAAAACCTCCAGAACTTTCTCAACATTGCTAGTAAAGAACTCCTGGACATGTAGAATATAATATACACAGGGATCAGGCAGCTTGAGGTAAAGCAGAACAAACAAATTAAATCTCTGTCTATGGCCATAGGAACCAATATTTGCTCCAAAGTAGAAATCCTTGAGAGAACTAAGTTTGGGATAAAGCTAACATAGTAGTTTTCTTTTTTTCCTTGCAAAGGTTTTGCTTTTCATATGCAAAACAAACAGCCGTGTGTACTAAAAAATGCTGTTTATATCCCTCCTTGCCATCCACAGACCCTAAATCACTCAGTGGACTTTACAAAATGGTTACAAGATATGGCCCTGATCCATGGAAGCACTTAAACATGTGTGTACAACCATCTCTAAGTATGTGTCTAAATGCAGTCCTGAATAACTTTGAACGTATGCTCAAATCCCATTGACTTCAATAGGACTTAAGCATGCACTTAAGTACTGTTCTAAGTAGGGATGCTTCCTGACTCATAGCCAAATATATTTATAAGATTACCACCCACCAGCTGTTTTTTGTCATAACAAGAACTACTCACATGAGTAAATCCATTGATAGCGATGAGATTAATTGCACGAATAAGTCTGAGTAAGGGCTGCAGAATCAGTTATTGAATACAATGGATGGTGACATATTGGGAGGCCACTTTGCCATTGAATTGTCAATAAAAATAAAACTAAGCGAGAACACTAGCGAAGACAGTATTAAGAACAAACTAGATACCTCATGGTCTTTTCCCTGAGGATTTTATGACTGAACAATATCTTATAACGCTTGCTTTGTACTGTACGTTGTTCACTTACTCATTGCTTCAGCTCTACCTGCTTCCCTTGTGATTCAGTAATGGTTTCTCTTTTTTTTTACCCCTTTCATGCCATCTAAATAAGAAGCTGTTTGATGGTTATTCAGAGCTCATGATCTGGGAATAGGAGAATTTATTTTGGCTACATCGTTTTTCCATCTGACACCTATCATCAGTCTAACAGGTAGAAGAACAAGCCTCAACCTTTTTACTTGCACCACAGTGTTAAACACTGGCTTTGAGGGATGTGTTCCCTTTTAACAACTGTCTTTGTCATGCCGTCTGTAGTGGCTCACGACAATGAATGCCAACCTCAGGGCAGATTGTCAAGAAGCAGGGCAGAGACCCAAAAGGGGTGTATGTTCAATAATTAGATTTTACCGTGTGAACTCCTAACAGTCTGACCATGGAGTCAGACAGTCCTCTTCAACATTCCAGTCTTTCTTGCCATCCCAGCAAGTAACAGATGGTCATTTTACACCAAAAGTCACAACAATATTCAGGTTACACCCAATCCTAAAGGACCAGTCAGTCACTTACCCCAGGTCAATTTGCACCTTAGATCTCACACTAAAAAACAATGCTTGTAACCAGTCCTATAATAAACTATCTAAGCATTTGTTAACTAAGAAAAGAAATGAGAGAGAGTTATTACAAATTTGAAACAGGCAAATATATAGACAAATGAGTAACAGTTTATGGTTTCAAAAAATGACAGAGTTGTAGTAATCTGCCACCTCTGAATGTCTTTAAGGGCTAATCCAGGTTGACCCTGGGGATCCCTGCTTCTCTTTCATAGGGTCAGCCCTATGAGATCAAAACAGCAAAAGAGAGAAAAATAGCTGACAAGAACATTTTTCGTTTCCTTCTTCCAGAATCCGAGCTGAGATGAGCCCTTTTGAATGTAGCCTCTTCAGGGGTGTAAGGGGCAATTAATAAAGCATTTGTATGATGTCCCACAATGGCCCATTTATTTTGATAGACCTTCTTGATGGGCAGGAGATGATTCCTCCTGACTGGGTTCACCGTTTCAGAGCAAACATTTTTTGCAGTTACAAAGCAAAAACTCAAATATTACCTTCTAGTATGTATTCAAGAAATTATACGCATGTAGCAATTTACAAGTATTACATAAATTCTAAATGCATTGGTATAAGTCCAGTACTCAGCTTAACCATACTAACACACACATGAAACAGATTGGCTTCCAGCAACGAATTTCCCAGTGCTCGGCTGAGGCCTAAATCCTTGGCAAGAGCTGGTATCTGGTCAGTCAGTGTCTTATTTTTCTATGGAGCAGACTTAGTGACCAGTCTTGTTTAGTAAATAAACTTCTGTGGAATGAGCACGCACTAGCACTATAGGTGTCACATAAGCAGGGAGTCAGATTACTTGAATCAACTCAACTGAACTCTACCATTGATTTGCTGTGTGACTACACAAGCCGTTTAGCACTGGTCTACACTGAGAACTTATATTAGCATAGTTGTCTCTCACAGAAGTGTGAAAAAACCCACGCCCTTGAGAGATGTAGCTATGCCTACCTAACAATGAAGAACTCTTTCTTTGACCTACCTACAGCCTCTTGGGGACAAGGATTGCTTGCGCCAATGGGAGAACCCCTCCCATTGGCATAGGCACTGTCTACACTGAAGCACTACAGCAATGCATATGCAGGCCTGCAGCTGTGCTGCTGTAGTGTACTAAGTGTAGACAAGCCCTGAACCTCACTGTTTCCTAGTTTCTCCATTTATACAATGCTGATACTACTAACAACCTCAGTAAAGTGTTTTGAGAGTTTTGAGATCTGATACCACAACAGTAAGTGCCGAAGAGAGATGGTAGATATGGAACAGTTAACTCTGAACTTCTAAATGACAATTAGTTGAATGTGTATTATTTTGTAAGACATTGTTTATAATTAGTTTAAAATTTGATCATTTACCTTAAGTCTAAAACAATCAAGAAAAAACAAATACTGTGAAGTCACAGCACTTTTTAAAGAGAGTAAATCTGAAGGCTTTATTCTGTTTATAGGACTTGAGCTCCTTCCCCTTTTTAAAAGTTTTCTTGTGTGACTGAGCACAGCTGATCACATTGGATTTGGCTTGTGCAACGTAGAGCAAATAGAGCCATAAGAAATGTTTCTGATCAAAAGCACAACTGATGCCTTTTGGATTTTACAGTGTTTTACAAGCAGAACAAATCTCTCTCTCAAATATTGGTCTTAGTGGAAAAATAGTTTTCCCCAAGGAAAACTGCTATTGATTTTATGGAAATGGATTTTTTGGCCATGATAATTGAAAATTAACAGATGCTGATCGATTGAATTGATTGAATTTTCATAAAGTTAAAAAGTTCCTGCCTTACCTTAAAGCCTAAAATTTCATTTTCACTAACATCAAAGGAAATTCTGCTGGCAAACCCTTGTTAAAGCTGGAAGGAGTGAGAAAGTTGGTGATTTTTGTGTTGGAAACTTTCAGAAAGTTCAAACTTGAAGCTTTCTGTTTAAATGCAAAGTTTTCACCCTGTTCTGCTACAGCAAGAAGCATGTCACACAGTAACAATTTGTTTCCTCCAAATACATGCTGCTAACTCATTGTCTTTTTCTGGTTACCTCAACTTCACCCAAAGTGGTGTTTTAACTAAGTGACACAAAATCTAAAATGCAGCTTTAATGTCGGCAAGGCTGTACGAGACAGTAAAATTTTACTAACATAACAAATCATGTTGTTACATGCCTTTCATATATAATGCATGGATAGTTTTAAGTCTTTGTATTGTAAAGTAGTTTGAAAATTGCTTGTGTTTAAGCAAACTCCTCTTGAAGTTACTGTGATCACACACACACACACACTTCTTCTTTGTGAATCTATTGCTCTTTATGTAAGGTGTTGGATTAAAACCACCAGAGAAAGAAGCCCTCCACTTAGCTACAAGCAGGCATAGGTAGCCTCACTACATGCCTTCCTACACAGTCCTATCAACATGCCTCAATATGGTTTTGGAGGGGCCATTTATAGGCAAGCATGTTAATGTATTTAACGAAACACATTTTAAATACCACTCCGCACCTAGTGTAGACAAAGGCAGTGGTATTTAAAAGCATGGTAGCTTGTCAGCTTTAGTGTCTCTCTACACTGTCTACAATAGACGCTAACTGATGTTTATAATTGGGTTAACTAACCTGTGTTGAAAGAGTATTTCTTTTGCCCCACACTGCAGAAGGTCTGAGATGCCCTGAATCAAACGCATCTCCCAGAAACCCTAACCATAACCCCTCCTAAACCACAGAGCCCTCCAGTGGCAAGGAGGTTGCATGCTCGTCACACTACAGCTGCCCACCTTCTAAGCAGATTTCCAGCTGCTCTGGCCCTTTGCATGGACTCTGGCCCTATGTATCTGGTGTAACAGACATAGCAGGATGAACTCAACATAGAGTGGCAGTTTCGATTCTCATTTAACTTGTTTTCAATGGCTTAAGTCACATGTTCTCTGCAGTCAATACATCTGTGAATTGCTCTCATTTCTCCCAGCTTGCAATTCACTCTCATTTGCAGTAAGGGCAGAACTACACACACACACACAAATAATTTCCTTCAGTCAAGAAAGTGTCTGAGCAATGTCAAGGATATAAATCCCACTCCTGTATGCCAGGAGGATCTGTACGTCCACCAAGAGAAATGGAGCAGTCATGAAGAGAGAAGCCATGTAGCTGTACTTAAGGGGTATTGCGCTGCGAGAGAATTGAGCCAGCTGCTGTAGCCACCAGGATGAGAAGAGCTTCAGGAACCTGGCATGGGAAGAGAGGGACCAGCCATTGCGATCAGTAGGAGTGCAGACTAGATAATCACTTTTGGCCTTAAAAATGTATGAGGCAGCATATCACTGAGGCGGCTCAGTCCAGAGGAGAACTGAGCAGGACACTACAGCCACATGGCCGTGAAGAACTGAGTCTAAACTTCTGAGAACCAGCACTGAGAGATAATAGGAGAGAGGGTAACTGATGAATTTCGGTGGGAGAGGGAGCTAAACTGATCGATTTGTAGGGGTAAGCAATTCATGGAATTGTGCGTAGTGCTCTATTGTTCTTTGTGATGTCATTATACTCCTGGGTTGACCTTTGCTTTAGACCCGTCCCTTCCAACAATATACAACATAGTGCTTTTAACTTATCTTTTACCATTAAACTTTTTTTTTAAGAAAGCATTTCAGTGAGTAATAAAGAGACCTACTTTCACTGACATCTATATTCATTTTTCAGAATGGCTGCAGACACAGCTGTCTGGTAGACCAGGTCTCTGTTTCAAGGGCTGCTTCAGCATATAGTATGATGACCCTGTGAAAGTTCTCCAATGTGAAAATATCTCAAGAAGATTTTGATAACCAGAACTATCCGTATTTGGAGGAAATAGCTTTTTTTTTTCCTCCTTTTTGGGGGGGTGGAAATCACAAATATGTTTGGGCCAAATCTTACCCAGTATTGCATGACTGGATGTAGGACAGCTGCTTTTATGCCCATCACCACTTCAAACACACCCATGCAGCAGGGCAGGATTCCCATTGAGAGAGATTATGAGCATACCATCACCCCACGAAGGCAAGATCTACCAGTTAGGGGCCTACTGTGTATACCACAGAGAGCAGTGTGCAAATATATCCTACTTTGTCTGTCTTGTCCTGTGCTGGTAAAACAGCTCTGGGCTCTTACTGCTGGTCCACAGCTCCCAACAGTAAGGGTTGGACCTTGCCCTTAGTTACTCAGCTACAAAGAGCAACTATCAAAATTGTACATGTGACAACAGTATTAGTTTTCTCTTAGCAATTCTTCAAGACTAGACTTGACACCAACCATTCAGAGATGAAAGAGAACTAAATCTTGCCACAAGGCACAAGCCTCATGGTTAGAGCTGGGCAAGATATTCATAAAAAAAAGGTTTCTTCCCAATCTTCCCCTTATAAATTTGTCTGTTTCAGTTTGGAAAAACACCTGTGAAATTGGAACAATTAAAAAATGTGAAAAAATATATCATTCTCTGGGTGTTCAAGAAGAATGGGAAATCTGCTTTCATGTGAAAATTTGTTGTGAATTTTGAAAAATCCCAGCAGGAAAGGGGGTGGTGCCATAGTCTCATCTTCCATCCCAAATGGCACTTTAAACACAGATGAGGAGCCAAGAGGCTCTGGTTTCTATTCCTACCTCTGCCTCTGAATGACAATGTTATTTTGCACTTTTACACTTTATAATTATTATTTAAGAGGGAAACATTTTCCTGATTTTACAGATAGTGGAAAAAAATCAGTGATTTGAGTGAATATCAGTGATCTTAGTGAAGTCTAGTGGATTAGACATCATAAAACCCATGTTCTAATCTTTGCTCTGCCACAGACTTACCCTATGACCTTGGGCAAGTCTGTTATCTTTGCTGAACCTCAGTTTCCCAATTGTTAAATGCGTTGCATTGAACTGGGTACTTCTGTTTGGCGTTATTTAGTTCTAAAAGATAATAGAAGTATAAGAGCAATGAGCAGGGATTCGACACTACTATTAATGGTCTTCAATAGGGTGGATGGCTTTCATTAATACCTAGCTGTGGTCTGATGATGTTGCCTAGTGCAGGAGGTATGTCCAGATGCTGCAGACTCTTATGAGATGCTGGCTACTTGGCAGCTACTCCATTCTCTTTCAATTTGTCTTTGAAAGAATTCAAATGTGAAATTGCAGAACTATTAACTATGGTTTGTAACCTCTCCTTTAAATCAGCTTCTGTGCCCAGTGACTGGAAGTTAGCTAATGTAACACCAATATTTAAAAAGGGCTTTAGAGGTGATCCTGGCAATTACAGACCAGTAAGTCTAACATCAGTACCGGGGAAATTAGTTGAAACAATAGTAAAGAATAAAATTGTCAGACACATAGACGAACATAAATTGTTGGGCAACAGTCAACCTGGTTTCTGTAAAGGGAAATCAGGTCTTACTAATCTATTAGAGTTCTTTGAAGGGGGCAACAAACATGTGGACAAGAGGACATGTGTACTTAGATTTCCAGAAAGCCTTTGACAAGATCCCTCACCAAAGGCTCTTACATAAATTAAGTTGTCATGGGATAAGAGGGAAGATCCTTTCATGGATTGAGAACTGGTTAAAAGACAGGAACAAAGGGTAGGAATAAATGGTAAATTTTCAGAATGGAGAGGGGTAACTAGTGGTGTTTCCCAAGGATCAGTCCTAGGACCAATCCTATTCAATTTATTCATAAACGTTCTGGAGAAAGGGGTAAACACTGAGGCGGCAAAGTTTGCAGATGATAACTATCCTGAGCAGTTTAATAAGACCAAAGCAGACTGTGAAGAACTTCAAAAAGATCTCACAAAACTAAGTGATTGGGCAACAAAATGGCAAATGAAATGTAATGTGGATAAATGTAAAGAAATGCACATTGGAAAAAATAATCCCAACTATACATACAATATGATGGGGGCTAATTTAGCTATAGCTAATTAGGAAAGAGATCTTGGAGTCATTGTGGATAGTTCTCTGAAGACGTCCACGCTGTGTGCAGCAGTAGTCAAAAAAGCAAACAGGATGTTAGGAATCATTAAAAAAGCGATAGAGAATAAGATGGAGAATATCTTATTGCCTTTGTATAAATCTATGGTACATCCACATCTTGAATACTGCATACAGATGTGGTCTCCTCATCTCAAAAAAGTTATACTGGCATTAGAGAAAGTTCAGAAAAGGGCAACTGAAATGATTAGGGGTTTGGAACGGGTCCCATATGAGGAGAGATTAAAGAGGCTAGGACTTTTCAGCTTGGAAAAGAGGAGACTAAGGGGGGATATAATAGAGGTATATAAAATCGTGAGTGGTGTGGAGAAAGTGAATAAGGAAAAGTTATTTACTTCTTCCCATAATGTAAGAACTAGGGGCTATCAAATGAAATTAATGGGCAGCAGGTTTAAAACTAATAAAAGGACGTTCTTCTTCCAGGGGCGGCTCCAGGCCCCAGCACGCCAAGCGCATGCTTGGGGCGGCATGCCGCGGGGGGCGCTCTGCCGGTCGCCGGGAGGGTGGCAGGCAGCTCCAGTGGACCTCCCACAGGCGTGCCTGTGGAGGGTCCGCTGGTCCCGCGGCTTCGGTGGAGCATCCGCAGGCACGTCTGCGGGAGGTCCACCGGAGCCGCGGGACCGGCGACCGGCAGAGCGCCCTCCACGGCGTGCCGCCGTGCTTGGGGCGGCGAAATGGCTAGAGCCGCCCCTGTCTTCTTCACACAGACACATTCTACCTGTGGAACTCCTTCCCTGACGATGTTGTGAAGGCTAGGACTATAACTAGATAAATTCATGGAAGTTAAGTCCATTAATGTCTATTAGCCAGGATGGGTAAGGAATGGTGTCCCTAGCCTCTGTTTGTCTGAGGGTGGAGATGATGGCAGGATAGAGATCACTTGATCATTACCTGTTAGGTTCACTCCCTCTGGGGCACCTGGCATTGGCCACTGTTGGGAGACAGGATACTGGAGTGGATGGACCTTTGGTCTGACCCAGTATAGCCGTTCTTATGTCTTCTTTTTCTGTCTTCTTTCCTCTCGTTTTCTTCCTAGCCATGTCGGACCAAGACTACCTGATCCTGCCCCACTGAACTGGCCCCTTCAAAAGGAAATACTATCTACCAGAGTGTGCTAACTAATTTCACAAGCAGAGAGGAGACACTTAGGTCAGCAGGGACAGGTGGCCTACTGGCACTACACAAAATGTGCTGCTTGACAATACTAGATAATTGGTGTAATTATAGCAGATAGGTTTAAAGTCCAATGACACCACTTATCCACTATTGTAAAAAAAGTCATTTAATAGATTGCAGGGCTAGCAGGGCAGAGAGAGACATAGGCTCGGGTACTATGGCGATGAGCACTACAGAAAAGCCTATAAATAAACTGGAAGAAAGTGAAACATCACAAAGCTGAGCAAAAATCATAGACTTTGAAATCATAGCATTCCTCAGCATGATAGACTTTCCCTGCATGTTACTTCATTTTGATTAAATGTGTTTTTTCCAATTTCCCTGGAAACCCTAAAATAGTTTCTATAGGCATTCCCTGCAATTGGTGTAAAACTAACTGGTCTGTAATTTCCTGGTATGGCTCTAGGCCTCCTCTTTAATAATTGGATTATGCTGGCTGGTCTCCAAGCCTTCAGGGATCTTTCCTGAACTAAGTGAACTTGTAACAATATAAGATAAAGCTTCTCCAATTCCTGTCCTCACTTCCTTTAGCACTTTTTGAAGAATGTTGCCCACTCCGGAGGCCTAAGCTCTTAAAATTGTTTAACCTTTTCACAACCATTTGCAGGAATTGTGTATTCTGTAGCTTCTATATCAATAATCTGGTTTTTGTTGTATTTAAAAAAAATCTAGGAATTCTAAATATCCATCATTTTCTCATTTTAAAAAAAAAGAAGAAATAATTGTGTAACTGCTATAATATATTAGCAGAGATGGCAGTTTTCAAGCTAGATGCCCTTGGATGTGGCTCCAGGAACTACCTATGAAGTCTATACTATAAGGATCCACCTTTGAACTGCATGTATAGAACTACAAGACACTGAAGTGTCAGCATGGTCTAGGAGACCTGTACAGGGAGTCAGGAGACCTGGATTCTATTCCTGGCTCTGCCACAGATCTCTTATGTGATCATGGGGAAGTCACTTCATTTCTCTGTGCCTCCATTTCCCTTCCAACGTTTTGTCTATCTTGTCTGTTTAGATTGCATGCTTTTCAGGGCAAGGACGTCTCTCCCCAGTTGTTTGTACAGCACCTAGCACAATAGCAACCCTATCTTGTTTGGGGCCTCTAGGCACTACCATGGTACATATAACAAAACCACCACCCATGTATGATAGAGTTATACAATAAATCAGTGGTACCTAACTTGTGACCCTCAAGGCTGCTATGGCCCTTGAGGGCTGCTATTATGAGCAAGGAGTACTCTGAGCAGCTGTTTTGTTCTCTGCAGTTGTAGAACGGCTCCCGCACTGGCTGCCTGGTGCATCACAGTGAAGGGAGAGGGAGCAGTCCAGCAGCTCCATTGCCTGAATCCCTATTGGGCTGTGGGAGCTCCCAGAAGACAGGATAGGAGTTTGATTGGCTTGTCTGAGACTAATAAAGGATGGCTCCCCTCTTCCTCACAGCCACCCAAGGTAGGCCAACAGAGGGTCTTAGTGGGAGAACCAATGACAAATGATAGTTCTCGGATTCCCTGCACCAGCATCAGAAAGGGCTATGCATCAGATAGGGAGAGCCAGGGCACAGTGTGCCCCAACCATGCTTCCTTCCCAGCCCCAGTACTACTAGAGGTAGATGTTGGAATTAGCTTTACACCTGCTGAGGACTCCCCAGGACTGGGGGAACAAGGTAGAAAATCTACCTCAAACTACCGAGGATAGCCCCTTGACCTTTTTGAAACACTATGTTTGGTCCCTATACTGAACAGGTTGGATACCAGTTCAGTAGATATCATTAATCCCCATGGGACAATTAATCAATGGAGACATGGTGAAGATTTGGCTCCATCTCTCTTCTGCAAAATGATCCCTTACTCCTTGCAAAACCCACAGGTAAGTGGAGAACATGGAGACCTGGGAGATGGGTCAGAAATAGGAGGGAGCGTGGGCTATAATGGCAGAAAGAAAGAAGTGTCAGGGTAAAACTGGGAGGCAAGATCAAACCAGTATCTTAGATGCCTATATACAAAGGCGAGAAGTATGGATAATAAGCAAGAAGAACTGGAAGTGCTAATAAATAAATACAACTATGACATTGTTGGCATCACCAAAACTTGGTGGGATAATACACATGATTGGAATGTTGGTATGGATGGGTACAGCTTGCTCAGGAAGGGTAGACAGTGGGAAAAGGGGAGGAGGTGTTGCCTTATATACTAATAATGTACACACTTGGACTGAGGTGGAGATGGACATAGAAGATGGAAGTGTTGAGAGTCTCTGGGTTAGGCTAAAAGGGGTAAAAAACAAGGGTGATGTCATACTAGGAATCTACTACAGGCCACCTAACCAGGTGGAAGAGGCTTTTTTAAACAACTAACAAAATCATCCAAAGCCCAAGCTTTGGTGGTAATGGGGGACTTCAACTATCAAGATATATGTTGGGAAAATAACACAGCGGGGCACAGACTATCCAATAAGTTATTGGACTGCATTGCAGACAACTTTTTATTTCAGAAGGTTGAAAAAGCTCCTAGGGGGGAAGCTGTTCTAGATTTGATTTTAGAAAACAGGGAGGAACTCATTGAGCATTTGAAAGTGGAAGGCAGCTTGGGTGAAAGTGATCATGAAATCATAGAGTTCACAATTCTAAGGAAGGGTAGAAGGGAGTACAGCATAATAGAGACAATGGATTTCAGGAAGGCGGATTTTGGTAAGCTCAGAGAGCTGATAGGTAAGGTCCCATGGGAATTGAGACTGAGGAGAAAACAACTGAGGAGAGTTGGCAGTATTTCAAAGGGACACTATTAAGGGCCCAAAAGCAAGATATTCCGCTGGGTAGGAAAGATAGAAAATGTGGCAAAAGACCAGCTTGGCTTAACCACGAGATCTTGCAAGATCTAAAAAATAAAAAGGAGTCATATAAAAAATGGAAACTAGGACAAATTACAAAGGCAAACAACACAGGAATGCAGAGGCAAGATTAGAAAGGCAAAGGTACAAAATAAGCTCAAATTAGCTACAGGAATAAAGGGAAATGAGAAGACTTTTCATCAATACATTAGAAGCAAGAGGAAGACCAAGGACAGGGTGGGCCCACTGCTCAGTGAGGAGGGAGAAACAGTAACTGGAAGCTTGGAAATGGCAGAGATGCTTAATGACTTCTTTGTTTTGGTCTTCACCGAGAAGTCTGAAGGAATGCCTAACATAGTGAATGCTAATGAGAAGGGGGTAGGTTTGGAAGATAAAATAAAAAAGAACAAGTTAAAAATCTCTTATAAAAGCTGGATGCCTGCAAGTCACCAGGGCCTGATAAAATGCATCCTAGAATACTCAAGGGGCTAAGAGAGGAGGTATCTGAGCCTCTAACTATTATCTCTGGAAAATCATGGGAGACAGGAGAGATTCCAGAAGACTGGAAAAGGGCAAACATAGTGCCCATCTATAAAAAGGGAAATAAAAACAACCCAGGAAACTACAGACCAGTTAGTTTAACTTCTGTGCCAGGGAACATAATGGAGCAAGTAATTAAGGAAATCATCTGCAAACACTTGGAAGGTGGTTAGGTGATAGCAAATAGCCAGCATGGATTTGTAAAGAACAAATCATGTCAAACCAATCTGATAGCTTTCTTTGATACAATAATGAGTCTTGTGGATAAGGGAGAAGCGGTGGATGTGGTATACCTAGACTTTAGTAAGGCATTTGATATAGTCTTGCATGATATTCTTATCAATAAACTAGGTAAATACAACTTAGATGGGGCTACTATAAGGTAGGTGCATAACTGGCTGGATATCCGTACTCAGAGAGTAGTTATTAATGGTTCCCAATCCTGCTGGAAAGGTATAACAAGTGGGGTTCCAGAGGGGTCTGTTTTGGGACTGGCTCTGTTCAATATCTTCATCAACTACTTAGCTATTGGCATAGAAAGTACACTTATTAAGTTTGCAGATGATACCAAACTGGGAGGGATTGCAACTGCTTTGGAGGACAGGGTCATAATTCAAAATGATCTGGACAAATTGGAGAAATGGTCTGAGGTAAACAGGATGAAGTTTAACACAGACAAATGCAAAGTGCTCCACTTAGGAAGGAACAATCAGTTTCACACATACAAAATGGGAAGAGACTGTCTAGGAAGGAGTACGGCGGAAACGGATCTAGGGGTTATAGTGGGGGAGGGCCACAGGAAGTAACCCTGGGGGGCGGGGCAGAGGAACCGCTCCCCCCCAGCTCACCTCCACTCCACTGCCGCCTGCTCCCCCGAGTGCGCCGCTGCTCTGCTTCTCCCCCTCCCTCCTAGGCAAGCCTTGGGGCCGCAAAAAACTTGGAGCCAGCCCTGGTCATAAGGAGGAGGGAGAAAACTTAGGGTTAGCCTCTAATGATAGAACAAGAAGCAATGGGCTTAAACTGCAGCAAGGGAGGTTTAGGTTGGACATTAGGAAAAAGTTCCTAACTGTCAGGGTGGTTAAACACTGGAATAAACTGCCTAGGGAGGTTGCGGACTCTCCCTCTCTGGAGATATTTAAGAGTAGGTTAGATAAATGTCTATCAGGGATGGTCTAGACAGTATTTGGTCCTGCCATGAGGGCAGGGGACTGGACTCGATGACCTCTCGAGGTTCCTTCCAGCCCTACAATCTATGAATCTATGAATTAGTTGTAAGACAGGGCCCTCAGACCTGTAGGCTAATGGAACCCTCTCTATTTGAAATCAGAGCCCAGCCTGCCATGGGCTTCAATTAAGTTACTCCTGATTTAAACCAGTATAAGTAAGAGAACCAGACTCAAAGCACATATGTGCTATCTATATTCAATGTCTGTAGCTAAATGTTATACATTGCAGTTCATTTTGTATAAGTGCCCGTGAAGACTTGGATTCAGAGCTTTGATAACTGAAGCTATGTTAGTGTGACCACTTGTTATGAAAATCTATGAGCTCTTGAAAAGTGATGGCTATTAAAATAATATAATATTGCTTGCTCTGGTCTCAGCAGTGTTGTTGCATACTTCTGATGTCCCCGTATGACTACGTTTCCTCTTTATGCTAAAAAACATATCTGCCACAGATATAAGGCAGAAGTATATGCCACTCTGAACTTTTACTAAAAGTCCATGTCACGTTTATTTAAAAACTAAATTAGGAAATTTATGGTGTGCCCTTTAATGCCAATGCATCACACCTCATCTCACCCTCTCCCCATTCCCCTGGTTTAGAAATAAATAATCCATGCATTCACATTTCCCACTTGTCAAATGCGGGCAGCATTGAAAATAAGCAGCATAAATTGGCAGATAATGCACCTTATTTCCATGTAGAAGCAGGTGCATTTTCCTCAGCATAAGCAGCAAGATGACACTGATCCACTCTGACAGGCAGGCTGATCTAAAATTACTCAGCACACTTTGCCACTGGTTGGGGGAGTCTCTCATGAGCTTACTCTGAAACTCTTCAATCCCCAGGGTGCTAATTAAAATTTACTGGATAATATTTGCAGGACTCAATGGCCCTAGTTACAGCAATTATCAGTTACTAAATGTTAGTGCCAGAGATAGCACCTGATGATTGGCTCCTTATTCAGGAAGGTTTCCTTTTGTTCTCCTCCCCCACCCCGCCCCTTCAATTCTTCAAGTACAGTACTGTAGCCAGAGCACTGAATGTCTCAATTGGCTTTAGACTAAAAATCACTTAAATAGAAGCTTAATTATCAATTGCTAATTGGGCCTCCTGCCAGCCAGTGGTTACGGGTTTATAAAAAGAGGGAAGTTCTACTAACAAAAGCTTCTCTGTTTGCAATCAGAGCCCAGCAGCCCACTCCCACTGTAATTATAGTAGCCGATAGGAGAGGCCAGCAAAGTGGAGAATACAGCACTTCCTAATTATACTCAGTTCAAATTTGCTCAACGAATATATGAAGTCAAAACCCATTAATCCATCGTATAGGTGTTGTAAACAACCTCTACCAAACAAACATAACAGCCATCAGAGCCCATCAGCAAAAGTGCACAGCCCAGCTAGCTGCTAGATTTCTTTTTTTAATCTTAAGGTACTTTCAATATATGGGAGCAAGGAAGTTCTCAAAAGAATAACATTTTTAAATGTGTTGTAAATCAACAATAGAAGCTTGGATCCTTACACACTTTTGTTTGTTTTTGTGAGTTATTAATAAATAGTATCTTACATTCCCAACATCCATTCTAAAGCACTTTACTAACTTTGCGCTATATTGTGGCCAATCTCATTCTAGGGTGTGCACGTGGGGAAAGGGTGCTTTCTGCTCCTTCTCCCTCTGCCCCCATGCTTTGACCAGCCACACCTTTAGCCTTTCCATCCCTCCAAGTACAAAACCTGTTTGAGGCTTGTAATGGAATGCCAAAATTGTATTATAATATACAGCCACTAGATTATGCTATGTGTAACATACCTTACCTGAGCTGGTAACAGCTATAGCCAGCAGTGCATGAAAGTATCCCATAGAGAATACATATCCTGTACCTCTCTCCATAATGGAAGCTCTGTAGCCAATCCATATTTGGTACAGGAGCCAGAGTGGTCAGTAGTAGCTCTGCAGCCTGCTGTGTACAAGGAGTACATGACGTGGTGTAAGAAGTAAAGGTAGCCTACCTGGTGCCAGAGGATAAGAGAAAGAAGAAAAACCAGCAACAAAGGTTGCAAACAGAAGAAAAAAAGGCATCAAAGGTTACAGGATTTTTCTCCTCAACAAGCCATTCTTCAGTGAACAGATTGGAAGCAGCATTTTTCAAGATTTCATATTGCTACTAAACTCCACAAGGAAACTGGAGACATTCAGGTAGTGTCTTTAATTTATGCTATGGGGAAGCAGGCAAAGCATATCTTGAAATCCTTTGCCTTTACTAATGACAATTCCAAAGAGGACTGTGAGAATTCAAGAACCAGAGGAAAATGTTGAATTTTTATAAGAACTTTACATGTCTTGGCAGAAAAAGACATGTGATTGTGGGACTGTAAAATGTGAAAATATTACAGATCAGTTATTGGACTTACAGACAAGTGTCTCTTGCAGCAGCTACAATTAAAAAGAGACTTAATCCTACATTCGGCTATCCAAATAACAAAACAGACTGAGCTAGGAAAACAGCAAAACAAACAATTTGCCAAACCTGAATAATTAGAAACTAGTTTAGGAGCAGTACAGAGGTTATGGCTGTATTACAGGAGTGGGTGGATGAGGTTCCATAGCCTGTAATGTGCAGGAGGTCAGACTAGATTATCATGATGGTCCCTTCTGCTTAAAGTCTCTATGAGATACAGCATGAGTGCTAGAAGTAATTATCATAAGACTGTGAGACTATGGGGGACAAAATCCAGCCTAACTATGAAACCTTTCAGAGTAAATGCACAAGATGTGGAAAAATGTATAGTCCAAGGAATGTGTGTCTAGCCAAAGGTATAATAGGTAATAAATGCACAAAATATGGACATTTTGCAGCTGTTTGCTGCACTAATGCAGTTAAGGAATTGAATATTATAGACTAACAAGAGCCATTATTTCTGGGATCTATCACATGTGATGACACAGATCCTGCCTGGAGTGAAACTGAATATTCATGGAAAGACTATTGACTTTAAGATTGACTCAGGAGCAAACATGATAGTCATATCAGAAGGGACTATAATCACCTTCAATCCCTCCCAGAACTGAATTCTCCTGACACAGCCCTAAATAGTTCTGATGGTATTCTGAACTCCATGTGCCGGTTCATCACAGAAACAATTTACAAAACAAATAGTTTGCTTTCAGAATGATCCTTTGATCATATGCAAAGACCAGCAATCTTTTCAGTAGCAGCCACAATGGGCCTAGTGCAGGGGTCGGCAACCTCTGGCACACGGCTCGCCAGAGTAAGCACCCTGGCGGGCCGTCAGGTTCAGCGGACCACGGCTCCCACTGGCCGCGGTTCAACATCCCAGGCCAATGGAGGCGGCGGGAAGTGGCGAGGGATGTGCTGGCCGCGGCTTCCTGCCACCCCCATTGGCCTGGGACGGCGAACTGCGGCCAGCGGGAGCCATGGTCTCCGCCGAACTTGCCGACATGGCAGGTAAACAAACTGGCCCGGCCCACCAGGGTGTTTACCCTGGCGAGCCGCATGCCAGAGGTTGCCTAGTGAGAAAGGTAGAACAATTCAATGGAGCATTGGTGATATCGGACTTTTGAAAGGCGATCCAGTATAAATAACCCTAAGAGACAATGCTGAACCATACATTATACAAACACCTCTACCAGACAGAACTTGGAAGAGATTAGCTGCAGATTTATCCAAATTCAGAGATCATTACATAATCATAGTGGACTATTTTTCCAGGTATATAGAAATAATGGACTTTAAAGACATAACATATTGCAGTGTCATTGAGAAAATGAAGTGTACTTTTGCTCACATCAGTATTCCAGAACAAGTAGTGACAGACAATGGCCCACAATTCACCACAGCTGTGATTAAGTCATTCCAAATGAAATAGAATATTGCTCTGATTACTAGCAGCCCACATTACCCACAAGTGAATAGAAAGGCTGAGAGAGCTATAGAGACAGCCAAGAAAATCCTACAGCAGGAAGATCCATTCACTAATATCAGCTATTGGATATAGTCCAGCATACCTCCCTCCTGATGGGAACTCAGAACTACTATTCCAACTTAGAGTATTTTCCAATCTCCAAAGTGACCAGACATGAAGAGAGTAGCCAAATCGGATAAAAAGGCAAAAAGAGCTAATGAACACTTTTATAACAGATTTCACTCAAAGAACTGCCAGATCTAGTACCTAGTGACTGTGTGTGTGTGTGTGTGTGTGTGTGTGTGTGTGTGTGTGTGTGTGTGTGTGTGTGTGTGTGTGTGTGTGTGTGTGTGTGTGTGTGTGTGTGTGTGTCAAACTGGATGGAGAAAAAGGATGGAGAACTCCAACTGAAAAAAAAAAAAGAAAGAAAAAAAATCATTACCCAGATCATATTTGATTGAAGTTGAAAAGTGAAAAGTTCAGCAGAAATTGCCAACATCTTCAGGTTTTTTTCTCAGAAAGAACAATCAACAGAGCACACTCCACAGATGGCAGATGCAGAACAAGACGACAACTCAAAGATTCTCCAACCAACAAGAGACTGTCATTGCAACTAACAGCCAGATTATCAAGTTGTTAGACATTTGGGTCTTGTCACTGGAAAACCAGTATGATTCAAAGACACTTAAACTGATATATACTTAACTTCAAAGATAGCATGATGGTGCAAATTTTGTAAATTGTAGGAATGTAAAAATTAGTGGGGGAGATGTAATGGAATGCTAAAACTGTATAATAATGTACAGACTCTAGGTGGCATCATACGTAACATACCTTACCTGAGCTGATAATCACTATAGCCAGCAGTGCGTTAAAGTATCTCAGAGAATGCATCTCTTGTACCCCTCCACGATGGAATCTCTGTAGCCAGTCCATATCTGGTACCAGAGCCAGACCTGCTAGTAGCGGCCCTGCAACCTACTGTGTATAAGCAGTCCATGACAGGACTAGCTCCCCCACAAATGCGAGCCTTGCCAAGAGAACCAGGGACAAGGCTGGCACCTGGCCATAGCTTTTCTCCACACCTGCTAATAGAGTTCACCAACCTATATGCTGGAATGCACAACAGCTGCATTCCCAATAATCATCATTCTTCAACATACTTGTCCTCTGGGACAGTGAGACTCTGCAATGGCCTCTACAGAGGGTTGTGCTATTAAGTTTGTTTCAGTGTGGCACAATCTGGCCCTTTATATATGTAGGAATTAACCACCATGAAATGCAGCCACCTCCTCAAATGTGAAGCTGTTTGACAGGGCTCAGCCACTGCATGCAACAGTTTAGGGCAGGATGCAAGGAAAGACTAACTGAAGTTTCAGGGCAAGTTATGTAAGCATTATAGTTTTCCAGATTAGGACTCGGTCTCTTTGGCTAACATTCCAACTTTTTGGGGGGGGGGAGGGGAGGAAATGCAATGACAGGGTGTTTTAATATGGGCAGGACCCCTATATTGTGTCTTATTTCAAATTTGTCATCTCTAGCATCAGAAGGTTGACCAGCACCATGCTCGGTATTGGTTAAGTAGTGTCTCAGATGGAAGAGTGAAACCTGCCAAATCGCCTCTTCCTGGCAAGACCTAGGCCTTCCAAAATTCCATGCAGCTAATAAGCCAAATCAAGTAGTCCCTGCAGCAGCTAGTCTACTTGCTGGTTTTACTAGTCCCTAAGCAATTCACCTGGACAATGCACCTCAAATCAGTCAGAGAAAAATAAAAAGCACTGTCTGGAGTGCTGAGAAAAGTGGGACTACAGCAGATATAAGACAGAGAAAGTGGAAGTGGGGTGAAGAAAGAATAAAGAAAATGGGGAGTAAAAGAACAAAAAGACAGAGAAGAAAAGAAAGAGAAAAGAGCACTTTTTGATCACATACTTGAAGTATAGACTCAAAGAATGAAATAAAGAAAAAAGTTGATATCATTTGTAGAACTTCACATCTAAGTAAACACACAATTCCTAAAGTTCTGTTCTACTGAAAGATAAACATCTTTTGTATCCATGGACTGACTTTATATAGAACCCCTGAATGTTCTGATAAGTACACACACACACACACACACACTCAAATGCCATTCCAAACAACAGAGATAATCTGTTTTTCTTTTAATGTCCTTGATTAATCTACCTTCAAGAGCATTAGAAGAAATATCAGTGTCAAAAAAGTATCATTAAATATCATACTGAGTTCCAAACTTGTTCATGATGAATGCAACTGGGGTCGGCAATACTTTTAGTCATTGCCCATGGTGTCAAGTAAAATAAAGGTTATTCCTAAACAAATGTCTATCATTAAACTGTCTGTCTATCCTTGAAGCTGATCTATGTCCTTTAAAGGATTTTTGCTCTGCTATCAGAAGACACTTGGCTAGTAAATAAAATCAGTCATTTTTCTCCATTTCATCCCAGCTTTCTAGAAATTTGAATGGTATCTATTTACAAACTGGTATTAACAATTCCTATAGTTGATGGCATGTTGAAAAAAAAATGTCAGAAGTCTCCTAATTGCTCTGTTTCTTTAGTTCACAATATTCCATAAGTGTTCCTGGCTGTCTGCATATAGGTTCCTTGAAGCAGGGTTTGAGAGAGTCAAGAGGATTCTGGAAATGCCATCAGGACATGTCAGTTCTGCTCCTGTCACAAATGTTCCTTGGCAATGCTGTTGCTGAGCTCCAAAAATGATGACAAGATGTTTGAGCTGGAATCCTGCTAACCCTTCAAACTGAATTTGAACCTTCCTCCAAAGTAAGTCTATTGGGCACTATAACTGAAAGCTTATTTTCTCCCTCACAGAGAAAGCAGCTGTTTATGGTATGTGCATCTGCCAAAACAAATCCTGCTGAGGCACTGGAAAGAAGATTCTCCTTCCAATGGAGTAGAGTCAGCAGCTAACATTTTGCTGGCAACATGAATTGAAAGGCTCACCAGTACCAGGAGAGATTGCTGGGAGAAACACAGGCAAATCCTCTGCATTTGCCTTCAAGTTGGCAGCACATGAGACTCTGCTTAGCTTCCTCTCTAGCATACTTTTATTTCAAGGTGTGTGCGCTTGTTTGATTATTAAGGGCCTGATTCTCCTTTCACTTATGCTGGCTTTATATCTGTGCAACTGCAATGACTTCAGTGGAATTACTCCTGATTTACACTGATATATCACAGATCAGAATCAAGCCCCAGCAGCATGTGTCTCTCTCATTCTTCCTCCATAAGGTAAAAATCCTTGGATGAGTGGGAAAATGACTGCAGCCTGTGGGTTTCAGTCCTCTGTTGTTGTTTTTTTAAGCTAAGTCTAATATATTTTTATTTAGAGGCATCCTAGTAGAAATCATCTACATAGTATCATTGTCCCTTAACACCCTGTGACCAGATATTCAGATGATCTTGTCGTCTTGATCTAAAAATAGTAAAATACAGTTTTCTGAGAAGATGGTGGAAGAAATCCCTCTATAATGTTTCCATTCTTATTTTGAAGAATCAGAGAGAAAGCTTAGTTCTTTTTCATGGTATTAATTATTATGGGAAGTAAATATGGCCTTGATCCTGGAATCAGATCAGTGCAGGCAGGCAGACACCTACAACCACATGGAGGCCCATGCTGATGCTTTTGCAATATTGGCGTTTTATGCACTATTCCTTTTGAGGAGGCAAGATCAAAAAAGCCCCAGCATGTGGCAGAGGTCTGCATTTGGGCCTGCTTCTTCTAGCAATGACAGCAAACTCAACATTTCATACCTCAGCTGCATGTATCCTCTCCAGGCTCACCCTTGTGCCAGCTGATTGGCCTCACTTGGCCAGGACTCAGCTTCTGTTCTGGAGCAATATTCCTCTCTTCCAAGGAAAGGCAGGTTGGCAGCAGGAAGTTAGAGGTGGGATTTCCTCCTGGTCCCCTATCCAGGGGCGGAAATGGGGTAAGCATCCATCTCAGCCTATCCCCTAATCACGTAGGTCTTGTGAGGGTAGAGATGCTTTTTTTTTTTTTGCAAATACAAACAACATGGATTTATAAACGACTTATAAAAAGAAATAAAATGAAAAAAAAAGTGCTCACCGCCAACCTCCGCAACAACCGTCAAAACTGCTGATGACAGCCAGGTGCCAACTGCAACAGAGCAGCCATAGCACCCTGGAGCCACTCCATCCACTTCTGCCCCTTACTTCTGGCCTCCTGTGTGCTCGTGACCGAAAGGTTGGTGGACTTATGGTTAGACTGGTGGGGAAGGAAGGAAGTGGGAGGAAATAACAGAAGGGAAAAGAGGATATGGAAAGATGAAAGATGGCTGAGAAGGAATGAGGGAGGGAACATTGTTACTGCACTTCACTGTACAGTTTATGATCCAGAGGCAGTGAGACTCATTACGGAACCACACTGAATGCAGATCACATGCAGGGAACATTTCAAGTTACAGGCTGAAATCCTGACTCTACTGAAGGCAGTGCTGTGTGAAAGTGATCCCTAGAAATGGTGCTATGGTAAAGTAGTGATGCCATATATAAGGTTGAGTCAAAGCTTTTGCCATTGATAGAACCTTAAAAGCTTCTCTGTTGCTCTAACCATCTGTTATTTCTAAAAAACCAAACAAACAAACTAGAAGTGGGAAACACTCTTCTGAGGGGTCCTTGAATTTTTGAGGATGTTGAGAAGTGCTCTTAGGATAAGACATAAAACCTCAAAAAATACCCAAACCCTTTTTTGTAAATTAAGGTGTGGGGGGGAGGCTCACCCTTCTTCAGAATACTCATGCCATATCGCCACAGTCCTTAGAAACCACAAACTCCCCTCATATATGCATGCTGGTCCCCCGTATCCCACAAACTATTGACTTTCAATATTTACTTTTATAAAAGACATTCCCTAATACAGCATAACTGCAATGAACTTTGCCAAGTGTATCCAGCATAGCTAAATAATTGGACAGGCTAATTCCAGTTGTCAAACTAAAGGAGTAACTCCTGCCCCCTTCCCTACATCCTTGTCATGTTTGCAAGAAGTGTTTGGGGTTGGGAGGAACTACTAGTGGTTCACAAGCTGGGAATAGCAGGTCTGATAAGCCACCGAGGGGGCAGGGAAATACATTCCCCTAAGTCGCAGCACTATTGGTGAGGTGCAGTCATGATTGTGGGGCATGCCCTGGAGAACATGGCTAGCTTCTCCAAACTCCCCCATGCTTTATGGAACACAGCAGGAAAGGGGGATCTTCAGGGGGTTCTAGGAGGGCAAAAAGCAGGAGTTGGGGAAACGGGGAATAGGGAAGAACAGATATATCCTCCCAATTATTCCCATCATGCTGTCCAGCTTTGGTTCTTCAAGACAGCAATGCCTTCCTGACACACCACAGCTGGCTCACCCCCCCAGGAAGCTGCCTTACTATCAGGGTTAGGATCTTTATCCTTCAGACAGCTCCAGGAATAATCCCTTAAAATAAACAAAGGAGCAGAGCTGCTAGTTCCACTCAGAATACAGTTTCTACAGCCTACAAACCAGGTCTGGTTCATCAGTTGACATCAAGCCAGAGGAGGTTTGTCAGACATGTGGTACAGAGTAGTATGCTACCTAGAGGGACATGAATGATGAGGGCTCTTTAAATGGGGGAAGAACATTACAAACCGGTTGACATGCCTCAAAGCACAGTCCACCCATCTAAACCCTTATCAGCAAAGAAATGCCAAAAGGAGAAGTGTTGCCCATATTGTTCCCACCAGCCAGCACTTTGTCCAGTAACCATGACATACCATGCACAGGAAAACCACGTACTCCTCCATGCAGAGAAGCACATATTTATCTGTCTCCTACTGGGATGGAGAACCTGAACTCTGGCCTCAGCAATACTAGCAATAACTAGGCACACATGTGGACCTGGCTTAGCTACTTTTATGATTCAGGCAGGAGAATTGTGCCCCGGAGTAACTTTACTTGGCTTACAATGCTATTTTGTTTGTGGGGACATATTTTTACATATCAAATTACATATATACATTATATATTTCACCTTATAGATCTGGGAAGTCTGCTTTGCCATGTATTTACATGCATGGAGCTTCCCTTGTCTTTTTTAATCATCAATATGTCAACTTTTTTTCCCCAAGTGCGTCTACATATATTTTCAATATGTTCCTAAATATTTTCCCTCTTGTTGAGGACAATAATGTCCACAGTAAAATCAGATCATCAACCAGTGTAAATCAGCAGAGTTGCACTGAAGACAGTGGAGCTCTGCTGATTTACACCAGTTGAGGATGTGGTTTGTTGTATTTTACAGACACTGTAGTCACCGCCCCCTATCTCCCCCCAAAATCTGGTTCAGACTTGGACACTGAAAGGAAGTACACCCAATTTATAGAGGAAGGGTTCCAAGGTTTTGACATGAGTGTTTGAGAGAGTCCTTACCTGGTATAATCTGAAAAGCCACAAGGGAGAAAAATAGTTTGTCTTTATTTTCCTCAGGTAAATGACTTGAGTTGTTCTAAAAATCAGGAGTAATCTGTTTCTCCATGAACTGCAATCTTGCAATTACAATATCAGACTCCAATTCATTGTAAAACTAAAGGGCTGAACTCAGGTTTATGGCAGACAAGGCAAAGATCAGAGAACATCAAGCAGCATCATACCTTTTGTCCTGCTGTGCAGTCTGAGATAGACATTAAATACTTTATTCCTCCCACACACATTCTATATTCACTGTTCTTAGACTCAATGGCAATGAAATACCACATATCATCATTGTAGGAGTTCACTGATATTTCATTTTTCATATCAGCTCAATGTGAATGGGGGCGGTAGAGGGCGGGTAACAATTTTTATGTTTTCAGTATAATTACTATATCCAAACTTTAAGGAGATTATTCACATTAGTTAACATTTTTGCTACATTAAAATGGACAATAATACATACTCTGTTTTTAGTTAATTGCATTGACTATATATGCTGATCTATATATTAACTACTGAATATTAAAATGCCAGCACTGTATCTCAATACAATTAAAAATATAAAATTCTTCGAATGCAAGTTGATTGCAAAGTGAAACACTCAAAAGTTAGGAAATGCCAGAAGTAAAGTTGTCTGTGCAACTTTAATTCACACCCCTTTGTGGCCAATCATTAGGATACAGTCTTTAATTATATGATCATATACACCTCTACCCTGATATAACGCGGTCCTCGGGAGACAAAAATATCTCACCATGTTATAGGTGAGACTGCGTTATATCAAACTTGCTTTGCCCCCCCCCATTCCTTGTTCCCTGACCGCCCGCCTCCAGAGACCCCCGTCCCTAATAACCCCCAGAACACCATCGTCTACCCAACCCCCCTGTCCCCTGACTGCTCCGACCCCTATCCACCACCACCACCACCCCCGCCCCCGACAGGCACTCACCGGCAGCAGCGGGAAGAGGAGCAGCCTGGCCCCAGCCGGCTCCACTCTGCCACCTCCCAGCTGCAGCGCTCCGCTGCCGGTGAGTGTGGGGAGGTTGGAGGAAGGATTTCCTCCCCACTACACACTCACCTGCGGTGGGAAGCAGAGTGACGCGGCCCCAGCCCACTCCGCTTTCCTTGCCCCGGCCCGAGCCGTGTT